>NC_062533.1:2896133-2931133 GCF_022655615.1 Tachysurus fulvidraco
CTAGGACTTGTAGCAGACGAAAATTCACGTGCGCATCCAAGTTAAGTGCCGTTTCATACAAAGTCAGAAATAATCCATTTGTTAACAGCATGTGCACAAGTGAGGTTTATTTTTATGTGTACTTCCCGTACCTGTTAGCTCTGCAAATGCATCACACACATTAACAAACAAAAAGTTGATCATAACTACATTGTAAAAGGAATATCCAAATTAAAGTCCTCACTTGGTGTGCTCCTGTGGGATCTTAGTGAAGCTCGGAGACTCTGCTCGGTCAGTCTGGGTACCGGGTTCCTCACAGGACCCGGACGTATCCCGGCATTCCAATGGACTGAACTGATCCTGTTTTCAGGGTCTTCACAGGAGAATGGCACAGTGTCCTGCATGGCCCACTGGGGTCTGCTCTGCCTTCGCTTACTGTCTGCACTCAGGTCCAGCGATGACAACATCTGAGAAAGAACGAAGCTGTCATAAATATTGTCTATGAATAAGTTTGTGCCTGAGACTGTAACACGGTGCTGCCTTTTTATTTTCAGAAATCCATTTAGATTAAAGCAATTACTTGATATTTCACGGCTCACGGAATATCACGGCTCATGTCCATGTACGTGTTTCTTTCTGAATCGATGCGAACTGCATTAAACTCCACATTACTCCACGTGTTAATACGCTCATAATGACACGTGAATCATGTTTTATAGTTCTCTTCCATACAAAGTGAAGCTTACTGAACATTTTTGGTCTCATATTTATTAAATCTGTTCCATACAGTAGGTGTAGTACTTCACATACACGGGTATACTCCATGCTCCTTCTTTTTCAGTCTGAGCCCTGGGTAAGAACGCATGGAAGAATAATTTACACTGCAGGAGCTCACCATAGACTTGGCCTTGCACCGTTTGTATGATGAGGCAGACAGGGCTTTCGTCTCTGTGCTTTCTTGCGTTGTGTTGGGATTAATCCTTCTGCTTCTTGCTTGTCTGCAAAAATATCCAGGATGTTTTCACGTCTCAGGACATTTTTTTTTTTTGATAGTACAATAGATGATAAAGAATCCAGGGGATGAGTGTTTAATCTGTGTGTGTTAGATTAGAGTGTGTACACGTGAGTGTGTGCGTGTGTGCGTGTGTGTGTGTGTGTTGAACGGAGGATGGTGTCTTACAATTGTCTGGCATGCTCGATTGGGTCAAGGTTGTCTAAGTAGTTAAAGCGTATGGTGTCAGTGGGGTGTCTGTCTGAGTCTCTCCACGGCGGAGGTCCTTTTGCTAAAGACACAGAGGCACAGCCCGGTGAGCTCCGCCCATGCCGGAGCCGGACACCGGGCCTCGACTCTCCGTTCTCCAGAGTCGCCTCCTCAAATTCACCGTCCATCACCTTCACTTCAGGGACGCTGAATTCTTCCTTGTTGAAAGTCTGTGGGAAAAAAATAAATAAATAGCAAGGATTGCACATGATAGTGTTTGGCTGTAGAGAAAATTCTGAATTACAGATTTAGAACCATAATAACGATAAAACGATATAAACAGACAGACAGACGGACAAATAAATATTAAGAAACTTAATCGTCTCACCGTGGGTGGGCTTATATGAAGCCCCTGCACTGTCTCGAGGTAGTTCCTCTTCCATACCCCTTGCTCAAATGGTGTAGGAGTGAAGGACATACACCAACCCAGTCTCAAGCATTTTGGCATCCAGAGTTGGTCCAGCTCCACCAGGCTCTTCCAATGCCAGCTAACCTTAGAGCGGTTCACAATAAGTAGATGAAGTATTAGTTTCTGTTTTATGCATGACTAATAATGTCATGTCGATCATATATAGCTGACACAGTACATAGTGAAATGAGACAACGTTTCTCCAGGACCACGATGCTACACAAAACACAGAGCTACCGGACTTAAGGTAAGGTGTCCTAGCTACATAAAGTGCAACCTATTGCAAATAGTCAGAGACAAAAGCTGTGATATTACTGTATACTGTATATTAAACCGTAGAGGGATTTTAAACATATACACTTATTTTATAGCAGCAGTTGGATGAAGTATTCGCCTACAGAGCAAACAGGTCTGTGAATGATGCAGTCAGTATGTGAGGATCCTGTTAGTGGACTTCAGCTCTGCCTTTAACACCATCATCCCATCACTCCTCCAGCCCAAATTAACCCAGCTCTCCCTGCCCTCCTCTGTCTGTCAGTGCATCACCAGCTTTCGGACAGACAGGCAGCAGCTAGTGCGACTGGGAAAACTCAAATCCAGCACCCGCACCATCAGCACCATCAGCACTGGCGCCCCTCAGGGTTGTGTCCTCTCCCCACTGCTCTTCTCCCTGTACACAAACGACTGCACCTGTAATGACCCCTCTGTCGAGCTCCTGAAGTTTTCAGACGACACCACACTGATCGGCAGACTGGAGGTTGTCTGTCTGGTGCAGTCTCAACATCCTGGAGCTGCTGAACACGCTCAAGACAGTGGAGATGATCGTAGACTTCAGGAGAAACCCCCCTGCTCTCCCCCCATTCACCATCATGGACAGCAGTGGAGTCATTCACATTCCTGGGAACCACAATCTCCCAGGACCTGAAGTGGGACATTCACATAGACTCCGTTGTGAGAAAGACCCAGCAGAGGTTGTACTTCCTTCGTCAGCTGAAGAAGATCAACCTGCCACAGGATCTGCTGAAACAGTTCTACTCTGCCATCATTGAATCCATCCTCTGCTCCTCAGTGACTGTTTGGTTCAGCTCAGCCACCCAATCTGACCTCAGGAGACTACAGAGGGTGGTCCGGACTGCTGAGCGAATCATTGGCACAACTCTCCCCACTCTCCAAGACCTGTACTTCTCCAGAGTGAGCAAAAGGGCAAAGACAATCACTCTGGACCCCTCACATCCAACACACTCACTCTGGACCCCTCACATCCAGCACACTCACTCACTCTGGACCCCTCACATCCAGCACACATACTCACTCTGGACCCCTCACATCCAGCACACACACTCACTCTGGACCCCTCACATCCAGCACACACACTCACTCTGGACCCCTCACATCCAGCACACACACTCACTCTGGACCCCTCACATCCAGCACACACACTCACTCTGGACCCCTCACATCCAGCACACACACTCACTCTGGACCCCTCACATCCAGCACACATACTCACTCTGGACCCCTCACATCCAGCACACACACTCACTCTGGAACCCTCACATCCAGCACACTCACTCACTCTGGACCCCTCACATCCAGCACACTCACTCACTCTGGACCCCTCACATCCAGCACACTCACTCTGGACCCCTCACATCCAGCACACACACTCACTCTGGACCCCTCACCATCCAGCACACTCCCTCTTTGAACCGTTGCCATCTGGTCCTCTGCGCCTCAGTGACTGTTTGGTTCAGCTCAGCCACCCAATCTGACCTCAGGAGACTACAGAGGGTGGTCCGGACTGCTGAGCGAATCATTGGCACAACTCTCCCCACTCTCCAAGACCTGTACTTCTCCAGAGTGAGCAAAAGGGCAAAGACAATCACTCTGGACCCCTCACATCCAGCACACTCACTCTGGACCCCTCACATCCAGCACACTAACTCTGGACCCCTCACATCCAGCACACTCACTCTGGACCCCTCACATCCAACACACTCCCTCTGGACCCCTCACATCCAACACACTCCCTCTGGACCCCTCACATCCAGCACACTCACTCTGGACCCCTCACATCCAACACACTCACTCTGGACCCCTCACATCCAGCACACACACACACTCTGGACCCCTCACATCCAGCACACACACTCACTCTGGACCCCTCACATCCAACACACTCACTCTGAACCCCTCACATCCAACACACTCACTCTGGACCCCTCACATCCAGCACACTCACTCACTCTGGACCCCTCACATCCAGCACACATACTCACTCTGGACCCCTCACATCCAGCACACACACTCACTCTGGACCCCTCACATCCAGCACACACACTCACTCTGGACCCCTCACATCCAGCACACATACTCACTCTGGACCCCTCACATCCAGCACACACACTCACTCTGGAACCCTCACATCCAGCACACTCACTCACTCTGGACCCCTCACATCCAGCACACTCACTCTGGACCCCTCACATCCAGCACACACACTCACTCTGGACCCCTCACCATCCAGCACACTCCCTCTTTGAACCGTTGCCATCTGGTCCTCTGCGCCTCAGTGACTGTTTGGTTCAGCTCAGCCACCCAATCTGACCTCAGGAGACTACAGAGGGTGGTCCGGACTGCTGAGCGAATCATTGGCACAACTCTCCCCACTCTCCAAGACCTGTACTTCTCCAGAGTGAGCAAAAGGGCAAAGACAATCACTCTGGACCCCTCACATCCAGCACACTCACTCTGGACCCCTCACATCCAGCACACTCACTCTGGACCCCTCACATCCAGCACACTCACTCTGGACCCCTCACATCCAACACACTCCCTCTGGACCCCTCACATCCAACACACTCCCTCTGGACCCCTCACATCCAGCACACTCACTCTGGACCCCTCACATCCAACACACTCACTCTGGACCCCTCACATCCAGCACACACACACACTCTGGACCCCTCACATCCAGCACACACACTCACTCTGGACCCCTCACATCCAACACACTCACTCTGAACCCCTCACATCCAACACACTCACTCTGGACCCCTCACATCCAGCACACTCACTCACTCTGGACCCCTCACATCCAGCACACATACTCACTCTGGACCCCTCACATCCAGCACACACACTCACTCTGGACCCCTCACATCCAGCACACACACTCACTCTGGACCCCTCACATCCAGCACACATACTCACTCTGGACCCCTCACATCCAGCACACACACTCACTCTGGAACCCTCACATCCAGCACACTCACTCACTCTGGACCCCTCACATCCAGCACACTCACTCTGGACCCCTCACATCCAGCACACACACTCACTCTGGACCCCTCACCATCCAGCACACTCCCTCTTTGAACCGTTGCCATCTGGTCCTCTGCGCCTCAGTGACTGTTTGGTTCAGCTCAGCCACCCAATCTGACCTCAGGAGACTACAGAGGGTGGTCCGGACTGCTGAGCGAATCATTGGCACAACTCTCCCCACTCTCCAAGACCTGTACTTCTCCAGAGTGAGCAAAAGGGCAAAGACAATCACTCTGGACCCCTCACATCCAGCACACTCACTCTGGACCCCTCACATCCAGCACACTCACTCTGGACCCCTCACATCCAGCACACTCACTCTGGACCCCTCACATCCAACACACTCCCTCTGGACCCCTCACATCCAACACACTCCCTCTGGACCCCTCACATCCAGCACACTCACTCTGGACCCCTCACATCCAACACACTCACTCTGGACCCCTCACATCCAGCACACACACACACTCTGGACCCCTCACATCCAGCACACACACTCACTCTGGACCCCTCACATCCAACACACTCACTCTGGACCCCTCACATCCAGCACACTCACTCTGGACCCCTCACATCCAGCACACACACTCACTCTGGAACCCTCACATCCAGCACACTCACTCACTCTGGACCCCTCACATCCAATACACTCACTCTGGACCCCTCACATCCAACACACTCACTCTGGACCCCTCACATCCAGCACACACACTCACTCTGGACCCCTCACCATCCAGCACACTCGCTCTTTGAACCGTTGCCATCTGGTCGACGCTACAGAGCCCTGAGCTCCAGAACGACCAGACATAGGAACAGTTTCTTCCCTCAGGCAATCCATCTGATGAACACTTAACATACACGGAACACACACTATTCTCACACACTATTTAATTAAAACACATATTTCAATTGCTCATTTCACACCTGTACATTTGTACATACAACTTGTCTATACTGTATACTGTATATGTCATTCTGTTAGACTGTGGAGCTTCTGGCACTATAACAAATTCCTCGCATGTGAAAACATACCTGGCAATAAAGCTCTTTCTGATTCTGATTCTGAAATGTGGTGTGCAAAAAAGTGAATGTGAGGGAATTCGTGTGTGTGTGTGTGTGTGTGTGTGTGGTAACAATTCAGTTCTGGACATGTTGAAGGACATGCTGCCTGGGGGTCACACACAACTGACAATCCATTAGAATTTTAGTGTCATTTATATTTATAAAAGAAGTGTAAATTCGTATGAAACGAGAAAAGCATTGCAAAACTGCATGATGAAATTCTAACCGTGTTGTTAAAATGACTTACTTACCTGTGCACATCTACAGAGGCTCCTGGGGTCAAGAAAGGAGAAGATATAGAGAGATATGACCCTGGGCAGAACACTGGTGAAGTCCAGAGCTTCGTCAGGCACCTGAGTGCACAGAGTCTGTCTAAGATACTTCATCTGAGCCACGGAGCAACGTGACAAGAAGTCCTGTAACACCTGCTTCCTCTGGTTATCGGACCACTTATCAAACTGGGAGACAGATTGGTGCAGTGCTACGGTGAATAAGCAGGGTGGTGTGTGTGTGAATACTGAACAGGAAGTAATAACAAAAGGCCAGAATACTGAATATTATTCCTTACCCACTTGCCAACGAGATTTCTCCTCTCTTCAAAGACCTGCGATATTGAGCACACATAAAAAGATAAACCTCTGGAGTCTTTAGATGCATTAAAGGAAGGACTAGAAGAAGTGTGATGCTGGGATGTTTTACAGATACCTGGCTGTTGGACAGGTGGTGGTTTAGTGGAGTCCAGGAGCTCCGCTTGGTCTGCATCTTACCACCAAGTCTCTCTTTAGGAGCAAAAGCCATTCCAGCATCACATATAACACACTTCTGTAAAATAATAGGTAGGAAAAGTGTTGTAACTAAAATATCTTTATACACAATTAAGCTTAAAATACAGATACTAGGCCAAAATCGTACACGATCACAAGTGGACGTATCCAGCCAAAAAAAATGGTCTCATGTGAATGTACACAGGTATTAAAAAGTAAACGTTTTAAATTATTGACTTAAGTTGTTCGATAAAAAAATAACTTTGGTTACAAATCTGATATTGTAAGGTCATTATTTTTGTTAAATGATGTTTTGCCTGAAAATATCATTCAAGCTCTGTAAGCGTTTTACTTGGATTTGACTTGCTGCCTATCCAATAGCATGAGTGATCGGGATCGATGCTAGTCTAACTTTAGCTTGGCAAAACTAACAGATGGGGATGTCAGGACTTTTTATCGTTTCTGACTTGTAAACATTGGTTTTAATATTTTGGGTGTACAAAGGATACAGAGCAAGTGTGTAAAAAGCACTACAACTAGATTCTAGGTAAGTTAGTGTAATTAATACTCCCTTAGTCTATAGTCACTTGTGTTACACATTTCTAAGTTTCGGACGTGAATAATATGTTCAGATTTATATTTCTATACCTATATGTTTAACCTGTTTGTGTACAGCGTCCACATTTCTGCACAGTTTAGGGCATTCAATCTACAAACTGTCACTTTCCAAATAACATTTCGAATAAAAAAACACACTTGGTGTCCGAATCCAAAGAGATCTTAGCATTTTAAAATCTCCTTCTTACCTGCAAAATCAATCAATCAAAAAAAAAAAAAATTCAAATTTTATTTATAACCATGCGTAGTATCTTGGCTTAGTTTCTTACTGAATCTATCTACTCATAACAACATTAGTGATATTTATGTGTTGTCAAAAAAAAAAATCCTAATTCACATATGCAATATTAAGTAAAAAAAAAACATCCAAAAGAACCTAAAGAGTAGAAATGTGTAGAAAACCTGGCAACCTCTGATGCACTATGTAATGTAGAACGCCATGTCTGTGATTTCTAAATAAAACTAACTATATATATATATATGTGTGTAAACAGGGTAAATAAATCAGTACCGAATGAAGTAAAAACACACCAAAATAATCCGTAATGACAGTAACCGAGTGCTTATTACACGTATTACTGATTAATGAGGCGCTACATTTCACATCACAGCTAAAAGTAAAGAAATCGATATTTAACCAACACCACAAGCTTCTACGCTAGAGATAATGAACCAGGAGATACCGTCATACCGTCAGTCGTAGCCTTCAGAAGCGGTCATAAAGCGTCATGAACTTTATCGTTGAATGGGTTTTAGTTGATCGGTTTCCATAGAGATCGTTTGCACCGCCCCTTTATACCACCACACTATTATTACTACTACAACCTGCTCGGCGCTACATTCAGATTAGCATATATAGCTATATAACAGCCCCAGCCAGGTAACGGTTGCTAGGTAACTTGTGTTTAAGAGCGCTTATAACGCTCGCGCTGAGTGACGACAGCGTCGCCGTTGCTGTTTTTGTTGCTGCTTTTCGACGCGTTGAATGCGCGCGCGCACCACACACACCACACACACACACACACACACACACACACACACACACACACACACACACACACACACACACACACACACACACCACACACACACGTACAAGGGACGTGAAGAGGAGCCGTTGTGCGAGAGTCGTGCGCTTGATTCATCCTGACCAGAGAAGAGAGAAGGCCTACATTCGTTACCGGAGGAATAGGAAACAATAACGGAGACGAATTTTTCAGGTACCATCAGTTTACATTACATCAAACAACACGAATGAACCACGCGCTTTGTTCATCAGGCAGAATCGGGTTAACGCATTTGACTCTGAGTCAAGTGATACCTCTGGGAAGCTTATATCTATTAATCGGTCATGTCGTTAGTGTTGTTTAGTGTTTTTTTTTACTGTACAGGAAATGCTGGTCATGAAACCTTTTATTTCACTTTCATAAAAATAAATGAGTTAAATAAAACCTTTATAGAAATACGAATCGATTCTTTTTTTTTTTTTTTTTTTTTTTTGATGAATCTAAGCACTGGAACAAACGCACCGTATTGTATAGACTCTACGAGGTTACAGGTTACACAAATGTGTATACTTTAGAGAGATACACATTTGTGTAACCTCGTTTACAATAAACAATAGAATGTTTAGTGAGTCAGAGTCAGAGTCAGGGCTCTGTGCAGGACACTGGACTTCTACCTTAACACACCATTCAGTTCAATTCAATTCAAATTGATCTCTATAGCTCTTTTTACGATTGACGTTGTCTCAAAGCAGCTATACAGAACATGAACCTAGAACAAAAGGTTATTATAAAGATTAATATAATACAAAAATTCATGATTAATATTAGATATGTTTAAATGTGTTTGTATTTATCCCCAATGAGAAAGTCTGGAGGAATAACGCCCTTAAATGGTGAAGGAAGAAGCCTTGAGAGGAACCAGACTCAAAGAGGAACCTCATCCTCATGTGACACCTGAGGGTGTGATTGTAAATATACAGTATGATAAATGTTGTATTGATGAGAAGGTTGTTGTCCTCAAAGACCACATGGAGTTGGCGTCTCCATGTCGTCATGCTGCTCCGTGCTTTGTACACTGTCTGAGTCTCTCAGTTCCAGTGAAGAGAAAATATAAGGCTACAGCACGCAAGCATATTTTATACAATCGTTTGTTTCCGATTTTGCCTTAGAGCTTAGGTGAAGACTCACATGTTCAGAAACATCTCTGTCTTCTTTGTGGATTGAGTTTCTTGGCTGATGAGATTAAATTCTCCTCTATTATGTCTTGGGACATCGCACCATTCATGGTTTCTTTAATAATGTCTAATTCCCCAGCACCAGTTCAGAGAAGCAGCCTCATTGTTGGATCATACACACAAACCTTATTCTTCCAAATACAACAAGTTGAATTATTGCCAGATTCATTATTTAGAATTTCTTCTGGCCAAAGTATATTGTTTTGTTAGAGAAGAGCTCTGATTATTGTCAGCTCTGACCAGTTGTACTGACGTGGAGGTCAATGGTTGTTTAATGACGTTGTACACGAATTTTATTAAGCTTCTACACCTTCACCAATATATATGTATATTAAAAACAATATATATTGTTATTTCCCGGGGGCACAGTGGTTGGGGGTTCGATTCCCACCTCCGCCTTGTGTGTGTGGAGTTTGCATGTTCTCCCCGTGCCTCGGGGGTTTCCTCCGGGTACTCCGGTTTCCTCCCCCGGTCCAAAGACATGCATGGTAGGTTGATTGGCATCTCTGGAAAATTGTCCGGAGTGTGTGAGTGAATGAGAGTGTGTGTGTGCCCTGTGATGGGTTGGCACTCCATCCAGGGTGTATCCTGCCTCGATGCCCGATGACGCCTGAGATAGGCACAGGCTCCCCGTGACCCGAGAAGTTCGGGTAAGCGGTAGGAAATGAATGAGTGAGAGTGAGTGATATTTCCCTTTACTGCATATATGTAGCCAAAAACAATCACTATTTGTGATTCAATCACTAATAAGCCCTTAAATTGTAATACTATCCTGATTAAGGTTATTTTAGATCTAAGCTTGGTCTCCGATCTGATTCGGCGACTAAAACATTGTGTACGTCGAGTAAATAATGTTTCATTGCTTTTCTTGTAATATTCAGTGCACTCTTTTTCCTACAGACAGTGAAAAGGCCTTGAAAATACAGCTGAAGATGGATTGCTACTGAGATGCTCTCCTGCTAAAGCAAACTAAAATGGAGGTCATCCACACCATTGACAGCACCTCTGGAATATTTCACCTCTCATGGAGTCAGTAAAGCACCTCCTGCTGTCGAAACACTCACCCATCCGTCGCTGAAACACAGCCTAGAGTGACATCATTCCTTTTTCGCCATGTTTCTAGCCGGGTTTAGGACAACATGCCTCGCTTGGTTTGTGCTTTCTATGCTGACAACATGCTCGGCTATTAACATGCAGTCAGCAGGCAGCCACAGCACCTTCACGTGTGAGCCGATCACGCTGCGGATGTGTCAGGGTCTCTCCTACAACACCACGTTCATGCCCAACCTGCTCAATCACTATGATCAGCAAACCGCAGCCCTCGCCATGGAGGTAGAGGAACCTTTTATTTACAGATATCTGCAATGTGCTTTTCAAAATGCTAAACATTTGTTCAATACAAATATAAGTTACATTTCCTGAAATATTTTGCTTTACTTTGGTAGATATGAACTGTGTGTGTGTGTGTGTGTGTGTGTGTGTGTGTGTGTGTGTGTGTGTGTGTGTGTGTGTGTGTGTTATACAGTGCCAGAAGGTATTCCTCCGCCAGTGAATCTTTTCATATCATATTCATATTTTTATAATTAGATGTCCACGGAATCATTTGAAAATAAAACAAATCTAAAAGCCGAGTATCCGATAAATATTTACACCGTGAGTGTCTTATTTTTGCAGCAGTTACAGATCTGTCTTGCTAGACGTCTGTCGGAGGATTGATGTAATTCTAACAAAAAGTGGACTTATGCCTGGGCTTTGACTCAACAGAGCTTTTTTTCAGTTCACTCCTTTCTACTTTCTGCCAAGTGCCTTGTCTCATCGTACTGTTGAACTACACCACCTCTGCAGTCAGATCAGATTCGCTTTCATCCAGTTCGACTCCGATGGCAATAAGTTTTGCCGTCGGCCCTGCTGAAAACTCTAGATGCTTCCACCACCGTGCTTTATCACCAAATGACTCGTTTAGAAAGACGTATTTTGACTAAAAGACTCATTTCAGTCTGATCGGAATACAAAATCCTCTGCACAGGTTCTTCTGCTTCTGGTGTCTGGGATGTGTCACTTTATACAGTATAATGGATTTCACAGAGTTCCTGAGAAGTCAGAACTCTCAGAAACGAATCTTTTAAAATAATTCCGAGGATACCCAGTGAGAACGTTATTAGGAACAAATCCACACTTACGTTTATGCACTTATCTAATCAGCCAATCATGTGGCAGCGGTGCGGTGCAGCAAATCATCCAGATACTGCCCAGCAGCTTCGGTTAATGTTCAACCATCAGAATAGGGAAAAAATCTGATCACTGTGGTGTTGTTGGTGTCATATGGGCTGGTGCTGGTGTGTATTTATATAGCTGTTGATTGCCTGGGATTTTTTTTAGTCTTTAGAGTTTATCCGGAACAGTAAGCAGCAAACTGTTGATGAGAGACATCAATGGATCTCCAGACTGGCTGGAGGTCACAGAAAGGTTACAGTAACGCAGATAATCGCTCTGTACAACTGTGCTGAGCAGAAAAGCTTCTCAGAATGCACAACACTCCGAACCTTGAGGTGGACGGGCAACAACAGCAGAAGATCAGGTCCATTATTACTGCCGATCATCTCGAGACTTGAGACTGGAGTTCTCTAGTCTTACCAGGCACCAGGATCTGAATCTAGTCTTCTGGGATGTGATAGAATGAAGAGATTTGTGTGGTGTTCCTAATAAAGTGCTTAGTAAGTGTATATGTTTTACTTATTTAATTCTGTAGTGAGGGGCACGGTGGCTTAGTGGTTAGAACGATCGCCTCACACCTCCAGGGTCGGGGGTTCGATTCTCGCCTCCGCCTTGTGTGTGTGGAGTTTGCATGTTCTCCCCGTGCCTCGGGGGTTTCCTCCGGGTACTCCGGTTTCCTCCCCCAGTCCAAAGACATGCATGGTAGGTTGATTGGCGTCTCTGGAAAATTGTCCATAGTGTGTGAGTGAATGAGAGTGTGTGTGTGTGTGCCCTGAGATGGGTTGGCACTCCGTCCAGGGTGTATCCTGCCTCGATGCCCGATGACGCCTGAGATAGGCACAGGCTCCCTGTGACTCGAGGTAGTTCGGATAAGCGGTAGAAGATGAATGAATGAACAAATTCTGTACTGAGTCCATTTAAAGTCACTTAATCAATTAAATGAATTTGATGCTGCAACAAAGCAAAAAGAGAGCGAATCACTTAAAGGGGATATTTTCTGAAGGCACGGAATGTCCCAGATTTCAGCAAATGACTCAATTATTTAAAATAAACCTTTTATTATCGTGACTCCGGTAAAGAGAAGGCAGAGCCAATGGGCGGGAAACGGCTAAAAAACAGACTGACAGGGAACACAAAATGGATGTTAGACTCATTAAAAACTAAAATATAAAAATATATTAAGTTTCTTTTTGAGATGGCAGAAGATTTGAAATGCTCCAGTGTAAGACTGAACTCTGGGTAACCTCATTGGTGAAAGACGTTTGCCTAAAGGGTTTTGGGGATGAGGGACCATTGTGCTCACAGAATGACAGGGATATCTGAGCAGGATTAATGTTGTCATGGAAAACTCAGGGCTGCTTTTTGTTGTTGTTGTTGCAGAAATAGCATTTTCTTAGCCTTAGATATCCAGCACAGACTGACATTAAACCCTGACCACTGTAACATGACCCAACTCGATTACGTCACCGCATTTAAAGCTGTTCATTTCGTTCAAGCTGCTCAATCAAAACGTTATATAACAACAATTAGCTCTTAATATCATACCATAATGTCTTATTATCACATAATCACAGGCGACATCATTCATAACATTTATCCAATCAGATCCTTATTTTTACAACTTGGTCATTTAGCACTCAGAGCCAGTGGTTTATCCATCATTCCCCCTTCTACATCGCACTCTTTTGTTCCTTTTCCACTTTATGTCTCTTCCTTCTTCCCTCCCTCTCTCTCTCTCTCTCTCTCTCTCTCTCTCTCTCTCTCGGTTTCTTCATCCCTCCCCCACATAAAGTAGAGCAGTTGCTTTGGAAACGAGTCCCAATTGTCTTGCAACAAAAGAACAGGGCTCTTTTCTCTCTCAGGAGGTGGTTCCCCTCCACCACCACCACGCCCTTTGACCCTGCTCCGTAGAGACCACTCGCTGAACGCGGGCCTTTGCTTATATCTCTGGTTGCCATGACAGCAGAATGGATATGCACAGACCTGAGCGGCCATGATGAGGAAAAAAAAAGAGGATATTCGGGTTTGATTCAGATGAACACGGCAGGAGTAGTAATATTGTCTCGAACATGATTTGAGGCGATGTGAAGTTTGGACTGTGCACCGAGTGAGAGACAGGATGCATGTTCCTCATGTCTGTGATATTTATTATATTTATTTATATAATATATTTATCTATATATTTATTTACACACCGTCTTTGTTTGCAGGAGGAAATTTGAGGCTAGATTAGATGCAGAGTTCTGATAAGAGAGAACAGATTAGTGATAAAATTATATATAAAAAATTATTATTCTATTTATATATTATATATATAAAAATTATTCCCGCCTCTGCCTTGTGTGTGTGGAGTTTGCATGTTCTCCCCGTGCCTCGGGGGTTTCCTCCGGGTACTCCGGTTTCCTCCCCCGGTCCAAAGACCTGCATGGTAGGTTGATTGGCATCTCTGGAAAATTGTCCGTAGTGTGTGAGTGTGTGTGAATGAGAGTGTGTGTGTGCCCTGTGATGGGTTGGCACTCCGTCCAGGGTGTATCCTGCCTCGATGCCCGATGACACCTGAGATAGACACAGGCTCCCCGTGACCTGTTCGGATAAGCGGTAGAAAATGAATGAACGAATTAAATTGAAGCACTCAAGTTGAACCTCTAATCTGCCAACAGGATCTACAACTCATGCAGTTTGTCCTTTAATTTGCAGGATTTCAAGCCTTGTCTATAACCGGCTGTCTGAAATCCTCATGTCTGACGAGTGAATTAAATTTCAGCAGTGATTAGACTTTGACTTGTTTGACAGTGTCGAAGTTACAGTGAAATAACAGCCGCCGTGCTCAACTCGGAGCCCGGAGCCGTTTCCCCCATGCTCGATAGATTAATTACTCGAGTATAAGCAAACCGTATAAGAAAAAGAAACCCGAGGGTTCAAATGAAAGCAGAGCCCCATGTGTTAAAGTGTTGGATATTTGAGAACATTTTACATTTTCTTTATTACAGTGCGTTGGACCGAATAAAATCCAAAAGGAAAAGGTTTATTTTTTAAAACATGCTTCAGAGACTTTTATTCTGATTATTATTTGGTTTTTAAACCAAAACGCACATTGAGTTGAGTGAATGATGTCATTTGCATCAAGTACAAATATATTTGGGTATTGTGCAACTGGACGACTCCACGGTCATGTTTTGTAAGCAGCAAGCTGGCCACCTACCTGTGATGAATGACGTATATTTTCCTCCTCCTCGTTAAAGATTTGACATGTGATTGCGTCTGTATGTTATCTGATCTAAAGCGAATACTTGGGTACATACAGCAGAACTCATTAAATAGTAAAGAAGTACTTTTGTAGTTTTGGGCTTTTCCTGTTTGGAGGTCGAACGTTACAGTACAAGCCACAGACAAATGCAGCATAATATTCACACGCACGCACACACACACACACACACACACACACACACACACACACACATATATATATATATATATATATATATATATATATATATATATATATATATATATATATATATATATATATATATATATATACACACACACACATATTACATTACTCATTCTCATACATTCTCAGCCATAGCTTGTGATTTGCACCATGGCTTATAAAAAGGCTTTCTAGAAACCCAGACAAGGACAATACAGATTTCTTTTTGACAGATTTTTTGCCCGAGGACAACCAGTGACCATTACGATGCACACAATGTAAGTGATGTGCAGCTCAGTAGGAGAATAACGCTGTCTACTGAACCGGTTCAGGTTTAAGTCACTACACAGCTCACATGTGTCTGGGTCATTTGTCTGGATACACAAATATAAATGTAATGCAATTACTGAATTCATTTACATTCAGCATTCTGACTTTAAGGGGAAGTCGTGGCCTATGGTTAGAGAGTCTGACTCTTCGTGGGTTCAAGTCTCGGGTCGGACACGACTGAGGTGCCCTTGAGCAAGTCACCGAACCCCCGAAGCTCCCCGGGCGCCGCAGCATAAATGGCTGCCCACTGCTCCGGGTGTGTGTTCACGGTGTGTGTGTGTTCACTGCTGTGTGTGTGTGCACTTTGGATGGGTTAAATGCAGAGAACGAATTCTGAGTATGGGTCACCGTACTTAGCCGTACGTCACTTCACTCACTTTAAAGGAAAAGTCACTAGGAAAATAATGGACTTTCCTGAAAACTGAACATAAGCACAATAGTATTTTATTTTCCTATACAGGACCCCGAGACTAGAAGCCTGTCATCTATTTGAACGTGACAAACGCTCGCACGTCTCCGTCTGCGCGCCCCGATTGTGTCGAGTCCGTATCCAAGTGGAATTTAGCACGTTAAATATGGATTAGTGAGAGGAAAAGATGCCTTGATAAGGATGCTTTGTGTCAAAACGGGCAAGACTAACATCCATCACAATCCTTTTTTACAGGCAGTTTGGGTGGCAGCTTGGAGGAAGTGTCATCAGCATAACATCATTTAGTTACTGATATGTACATACAAAATGTCCTACATCTGCTAACACTGAGCGTATCGTGATCACTATTGGTTTATTTCATTTCTCCAGCTAACCCAGAAGCTTTGCGTTCATTCATTTTTGGAGGTTTTACTTCTTATGTTTACAAAGAGCGACACAATACCTTAATACCTGAGGATGACTTTAAACATTTACAGTTATGAACGTTGCTTTTGGAATATTTCCCTTAGATATAAAAGCAAAATATAATAATGCTGGAACCAGGATTTTTCTTTCTTTCTTTATTTTTATTATTATTATTATTATTATTATTATTATTATTATTATTTTTTTTTTTTTTTGCGCACGGACTCCTCAAAGCTATTGTAGCAAAAGCACAAAGGCAGAGAGGCACTATGTGGTGTTCTGGGTGGAGTTCAGTTCACCCCCATTGGGAATTTGCAAATTCAAGTCCAGCCCCCACGGCTTATATACCCAACTCCCAACCTACGAGCAGGAAAATAACAAAGAAATGCCACCTTAACTCGGAATTCCTGCTTGAAATCCTGGGAAGGTCTCGTCGAGATATCTGGAGTTCAGCATGTGACATCAAAACAACATGGCTGCTCAAAGCATCAACAGTAACCACAGCTTTAAATGAAACACACTGTTAGCTGACTAGCTTGTTGTTGACAAAGAATGAACATTAAGGTGTCCGGGTTTTTCCCCAGCGTATATGAGCATACTGATATCTTGCTCATGCTGATTTGCATATTTAAGTCCAGCTCCTTTGGCTCACACGCATAGCTGATCTCAGTTTAATACCCCACGGAAAGATGCCTGAAGAGTTCATGCGATTGAACAGTTGTGGTTTGTCTACGAACTAAAAAAAAAATGCAGCACACGTTTAAATGCTGTAATTATAACCACTAGACTAGACTAGATATCCAATGCACCCATAATTGTAACCAAACAAACTAACATATTAAAAGGTTGCTCAAGTGGGTTGTTGATTGGAAGGTTGGGCAGTTGAGCAAGTCTCCTGTATCCTAGCTGCCCCTGTGCTCTGATCCCAACCTACTCAGTAGGGATATGTGAAGAAAAGAATTCCACTGAGCTGTAATGTAATGTATACGTGGCATTAATAAAGGCTCTTCTATGCACCGATTTCTTTTCATTCATTTAAGTAAAGATTAAGACTTTGTTGATGCCCTAATGAATCCTTTTTCCTGTACCAGCCCTTCCACCCCATGGTGAACCTGGAGTGCTCAGCTGACATGCGTCCGTTCCTGTGTGCGCTCTATGCCCCCGTGTGTACGGAGTACGGTCGTGTGACCCTGCCGTGTCGCCATCTGTGTCAGCGGGCCAAGAGCGACTGCTTCAAGCTCATGGACATTTTTGGAATAAGCTGGCCTGAAGAGATGACCTGCAACCGGTAAATCCTATTAGATGCCAATGTTCCAGTGTTGTTTCCAGTTCTAGTTTATATGTGTATGCATTCGGATACTCTTAGCTGTCCCGTATTTGTCTTACAAATTCATACATTACTGGTAACCAAAAGCTTCCTAGCAGGTGTTTGTGAATGGCTCGTCTGTACCGATCCGACACATTTGTACTGCAATAGCTTACAAACGTTACTGCAAAAACAACGGATCTTCCCCTAAATCGTATTCCAAATGTAAAGAAAATACAGCAAAATGAATCAGTCGGTCGAATCAGTCGCCGTGGCATCGTTTAGGTTCTTCTGTTGATAGCAACTCATAAGTTACTGTGGTTCAAATTCACTTACAGGTGATTAAGTTTAGGATTTAGACATGTTTCAATCCGAAGCTGGTTTTAAATAATAATTAACTAACAGTTACGCATTGTAATTATCTTCAAACCTTTTCTATACTGTAATCATACTGTATGAAAATCTCACAATTATGAATCCTCATATGTTCTTAATCGTTTCTCAGGTTTCCTGAATGTGACGAGCCGTATCCACGAGCCGAGGATCTCCTTTCAAGTGCTGATGCCACTGAGGAATCTCCCGCATCTGTACAACGCGATTATGGCTTCTGGTGCCCGCGCGAGCTGAAGGTCGACCCTGAGCTGGGCTACACATTCCTCGGCGTTCGCGACTGCTCGCCCCCATGCCCAAATATGTACTTTAATAGGCACGAGCTTGTCTTTGCTCGCTACTTCATCGCTGTGGTGTCCATCATCTGCCTTTCGGCAACGCTCTTCACTTTCCTCACCTTTCTCATCGACATGGGACGTTTCCGCTACCCTGAGAGGCCCATCGTCTTCTACTCCGTGTGCTACATGATGGTTTCGTTGGTGTTCTTCCTGGGTTTCCTGCTGGAAGAGCGCGTGGCATGCAACAAGGCGACAGCGGGTCATTTCCGTGCCTCCACTGTCACGCAGGGCTCACATAACAAAGCATGCACGCTGCTCTTTATGACCCTCTACTTCTTTACCATGGCGGGTAGCGTGTGGTGGGTTGTGCTCACGGTCACCTGGTTCCTGGCTGCAGTACCCAAGTGGGGAAGTGAAGCGATTGAGAAGAAAGCTCTGCTTTTCCATGCAGTAGCTTGGGGACTGCCCGGCATTCTCACCGTCACGCTCATGGCACTGAACAGGGTGGAGGGTGACAGTGTGAGTGGTGTGTGCTTCGTGGGTCTTTACGATCTCACGGCTTTGCGCTGGTTCCTTCTTGCCCCGTTAGCTCTGGCCGTGACCGCCGGAGTCGTGCTGCTGTTGGCTGGGATTGTGGCACTGAACCGTGTCCGCATGGAGATCCCCCTGGACAAAGAGAACCAAGACAAGCTGGTCAAGTTCATGATCCGCATAGGCGTCTTTTCTGTGCTCTACCTGGTGCCGCTGCTGATGGTGATTGGCTGCTTCATGTACGAGCAAAGCTACAGACCATTGTGGGAGATAACATGGGTGCAAGAGCAGTGCAGAAACTACCACATCCCCTGCCCATTCAAGGTAGTATACACAAAGTGTACACGAAGCAGCAAGATCGATAACCGATCATTCTGGAGCTGACTTGTACGTCCTCAGTATGTAAACAAATGGACATGACAATTTAGTAGATTCTGCAATCCAAAGTCATCCCTGTCACAATGATGGGGCATGTAAACCATGACCTGGTTCAGTCCAAGTGCTTTCAGAAATCTAAAATCAGCAACATTTTATCATTTGTACAATATCGAATAAACATCTAGCTGTCGGACTGTTGTGTGTACAGGTGGAGAAGACGAGCAAGCCAAACGTCGCCCTCTTCCTCATCAAGTACTTGATGATGCTGGTGGTGGGAATCCCCTCTGTCTTCTGGGTGGGCAGTAAGAAGACCTGCTTTGAGTGGGCCAGCTTCTTTCACGGCCATCACAAAAAAGAGTGAGTCTCCCAAAGAGATGAGCCGTCTCTGAATTTTTATTTACCGAGTCGGTCTTGTTTTTGACCGATGACATCCGACTGGAATAAATACACCGCAGCTACACTTGGCTCTATGTGTAGGCAATTTGACACAAATTAGTTTAAAAGGAAGTGCAAATTATAAGCAGTAACACTTCCTTTTCCCCCTGCGCTTGCATTTCTTCAGTGCCTTCTCACCTCTTTATGTATTTTCTATATCTTTTGTTCCCCTTTGCACATTAGCAGTGTGGTACATAACAGTAAGCAGGTGCTACAGGAGCCTGACTTTACTCAGCTACTGCTACGTGAGCCTGGGGTTCCTGTGGTGCGCCAGTCCCGTGGCACCTCCACGCAGGGCACCTCCACCCACGCCTCCTCCACCCACCTGGCCATGCTGGATGAGGGACACAGCGGTAGCAGCCGTCCGAGCAGCATGCACAGCAAAGCCAGCAGTTTCCACAGCAGCCGGCGCCGGTCTCACGACGGCAGGTAGGAGAGCACGAGCTGATTAAAGAGATCTCTGTTATAAGAAATGTTTATGAGGGAGTGTTTGGTGAGTTCTCAGGCTTCTACAGAACCTCGTTTTAAATTAGCTCCAAAACTGACCTAAAGACTTGAGACTGCGCTTCGCTCTAAAACTTCTCGAGTATTTTATGACCTCGGTGGGTTTTCTCAACCTGTTCTAGGTAGTAAACAAAAAAAGTGTTTGAGATCTATAAAGGTTTTAAATTAGATTAAAGTTGAAAAAAATAAACGTTTGCTAGACGAAGAAAGACTACAATACAAGGATCACAGTTTTCCCCCCTTTTGAGTGAAAGGAATTTGATCTTCTTAGTTCATTTCTCTCATATTTTCAGTGTGAGATTAAGCGAATTAAACACTATTTATGGGGGGCCCGCCTCCACCTTGTGTGTGTGGAGTTTGCATGTTCTCCCGTGCCTTGGGGGTTTCCTCGGGGTACTCCGGTTTCCTCCCCCCGGTCCAAAGACATGCATGGTAGGTTGATTGGCATCTCTGGAAAATTGTCTGTAGTGTGTGAGTCAATGAGAGTGTGTGTGTGCCCTGTGATGGGTTGGCACTCCGTCCAGGGTGTATCCTGCCTCGATGCCCGATGACGCCTGAGATAGGCACAGGCTCCCCGTGACCCCAGAAGTTCGGATAAGCGGTAGAAGATGAATGAATTGTCTATGAACAGACATTTCTTCCCTCAGGCAATCCATCTGATGAACAATTAACACCATGGAACACACAACACCTGATTGCATATCTGTACATACACATTGTCTATACTGTTTACTTTAATTGCACATTTCACAATTGCACACGTGTACATACAAATTGTGTATATTGTTTACTTCAACTGCACATTTTTCTCACACTCGCAAATTTGTACATACAAATTGTCCATGTTTGTATATGTATATTTCAACTGGACATTTCACACCTGTAAAGGTGTACATACAAATTTCCTCTATACTGTATATGTCATTCTGTTACACTGTGGAGCTTCTGGCACTAAAACTAATTCCTCCCATGTGAAAACATACCTGGCAATAAAGCTGATTCTGATTCTGACATAAGAGAAAAGGGTGCCAATAATTCTGGAACTCATTGTACTCCATTGTACTGAGTTGGTTTTTCCCAAACTCTGATCTACATTTGTTCCAATACCCTTGGCTTGGAAAACACATGGAATGCCGTTACAGTATATTTGTGCCTAATCTATATTAATAAGATGCACCTAAACTATTAATGTTGTATAATAAAGAAAGACTATAATAATAATTATAATACAAATAACTGGCTTGTTCTACATGGCATATAAAATTGTAATTGTCACAATTGTAAATTTCAATTTGGGCTGAAAAATCAGATGAAATTAGTTTAAATTTACACTCTTATACAATCCTACACATCAAGTACAATCAGGTTTTATTGAGCAGAAAGTACCACAAAGAGAATTCCGAGTACCGCTGACCGTGTGTGTTGCTTTATTGCTGTGACGTCGGGTTTGTTTAAGTCGGAACATTTGGCCGTTTTCAGTCGGATGACTATTCCATCGCACTTTTCCATGTCAGATGCAATGCAGTGGATTTCCCATAAAGTCCTCATGGAAATATATGCAAACAGACAAACACAGTAAATTTCACAAGTTTCATAATGCTCCTTTATTCCAAAGCTATCACGCACATTCCCAGTGAGCCGCTGAGCACCGAGCAGAGTTTCAGCACACAAAGGTCCAGAAGTTCAGGCAACTCCATTATATAACAGCATTGTTGTATTATGGCTGGAAGTAAATTCTTAAGGGAGGCTTCTTGGTGTTGGTGATTTTATTATACAGTGAAAAGCAAACTAGTTGTTAGCACGTTCGCCTCACACCTCCAGGGTCGGGGGTTCGATTCCCGCCTCCGCCTTGTGTGTGTGGAGTTTGCATGTTCTCCCCGTGCCTCGGGGGTTTCCTCCGGGTACTCCGGTTTCCTCCCCCGGCCCAAAGACATGCATGGTAGGTTGATTGGCATCTCTGGAAAATTGTCCGTAGTGTGTGTGTGTGTGGGTGAATGAGAGTGTGTGTGTGCCCTGTGATGGGTTGGCACTCCGTCCAGGGTGTATCCTGCCTCGATGCCCGATGACGCCTGAGATAGGCACAGGCTCCCTGTGACCCGAGAAGTTCGGATAAGCGGTAGGAAATGAATGAATGAATGAATGAATGAAAAGCAAACAGAATTTAGATCAGTGCTGGAGAAACATCTGACCTGAACTGCATCGTGTCGCTTTCTTTATGCAGGTACACGTCCTGTAATTTCCATGGTGCAGAAGAGCTCTGCCTGCCCCACATCAGCGCATCCCGCCTCCATGAGGAGCTTCAGCAAAGCAGCGCAGTTCGATTGGAGAGCCAGTCACGACACGGCGGATCACAGCGGCTAGACAGCCAGTCGCGACACGGCAGCATCCGGGATCTCAGCAGCTCGCAACCGCCATCCCAAAGCGTCCCTGTTAACGCCATCCACTCAGTCACAGAGGAAAGTGGAGCCACTCCTTGAACTTTTACACACACCAAGTTTGTGAAAGAAGCACATGCTAAAGAGGCTTTTCCTGCACATGGGTATCAAACAGACCCTGATCCAACATCCAACATTACACATAGACTCAAGCAGGAACTTTAGGAAAGCTTTCTGAACAAAGAACTGCAGGATCACCAGGGTAAACACAAGGCCTTCTGCTATGTTATCTTTTTAATACTGTATCGAAGCACTTGCAGCTTCATGTTCAGGCTGTTAGACTTTTGTGGACATTTTTTGGATGTTTTTTCAAGAACCTTTCTTACATTTATAGACGGGAACACCTCCGCGTTCCTCTGTCGCACGCCGTGTAGATTTCTCGGATCAGACCGACACGTCACGGTACGCCTTGCTCCTGACGTTCCACATGGTTTCTCACACAACTAAGTACAACCTGAGTGGGTGATGGCAAGGTTTTATTTGTGATAAGAGCAGTGTTACAGAACAGACAGACAGACTGACTGAAACTCAAGTTGTTGCTGAAAACGTAGAACCATTTGATGTAGAATCGACGAGTCATCCGCTATGTCTCACATTATAGTTATCAGATACGAGTAAAAGTTTGGTCTTGAACATGAATTTTTCTCATTTATAGTCTTGAAGTAGATCTCAGTAACATACAAGTGAAATCTGACCCGTTTGCACGGGTCCGGTGTTATTTCTAAGCCGAATGAAATAACAGAACAAACCCCCCCTCCTCCCCCCAAGGTCACACTTCATCTTCTGTTCATAGAAATACATCAGTTCAGTCCATAGATTTTGTTGATCTTCTGCTTGATATGTATGCAAAAAAAAATAAAAAATACAAAATACAAAATTGCCAGCAGTGAGCTCTCATCGTTAAAACACACTTAAGCTTCCGAACGTGTGACGAAACGTAATACAACCCTGTAACAGAAGCATTTATTAATACATCTAGCATGCAAAACTGTACAAATTATTACCAAATAACAAAGACGTGAGCGATCGTGACGTGAGAGCTGACGTGGACTACTGCAGAACGTCACTAATTGTGCAACAGCTGCCTGATGCCTTCCTTTAAGACTATACGAGCTACAGCTGACACCATATTGTGACTCCTGAGTCAAACCATAAGCAGCTTCTAAATCTGCACCGGAGAGGAAGCTAATCAGCGTGTGCGAGTCACAAGTAAGTCTCGAGTCATGGATGTCAAGTCAAAGTCAAGTCGAGTCTTTTTTTAATACTTGTCAAGCAAGTCTCAAAATTGCTACTTAAGTCTGACTCAAGTCCCCCATCTCTGAATCATTTGGCTCAAGTCTCAAGTCATGAATGTCAAGTCGAGTCTTTTTTTAATATTTGTCAAGCAAGTCTCAAGCCTCAAAATTGCTACTTAAGTCTGACTCGAGTCGAGTCCCCCATCTCTGAATCATTTGACTCAAGTCCGAGTCAAGTCTCAAGTCATGAATGTCAAGTCGAGTCTTTTTTTTAATATTTGTCTCAAGTCTCAAACTTGCGACTTAAGTCTTACTCGAGTCAAGTCATATGACCCGAGTCCTCCCATCTCTGTTCAGCAGCACAGTGTAACTGACCTGACCAAGGCTTCTTCATCATTAGCGATAGATGTTAGAAATAAATAGAAATTAAATTTTAAACCTTCCGATTTTAAACCGTCCAATTGTTCCGACCTGTCAATTGTTAGAAATCGCTATACAAATAAACTGGATTGAAATCGAATCGTGTGAAAACACCGCTGGAATTTTTTCGCACTTAATCGCATCAGATCCCAGAGCAAACGCTTGTGTTCAATTCTCAAGGCTTTTAGTAGGGAAATTGACAGCATCGTCTAGACCTCGTCAACGAGTTTAACGAGTCATATAATTGGGATCGATTGCCTCGGAAGAACATCGGCACCGAGGAAACTCTAATTAATTAATTAATTAATTAATTATGACTTGCTTTAAAATCCAATAGAACCTGTTCACATTCGCAGTAAACATACCGTTAAATAATCAGGATCCAAAGACACACGTTTCTTTTTTTTTTTTTGCTTACAAAACAGCTTTCTTACATTTCTTAGATTTCTCAAGCTGGGAACGTAAAAATGTGGCCGAAAATATGTTCCAACTGATAATAAATTATACGAATATTCCGACTTTTTTTTTCAGTTGATGCATGTTAAGGTCTCTTATAAATAGAGATCCGTAAGGAGGGAAAAAAAACAGCACGGACGCTTCAATTTTACTCACGGAAAATTTTCAATATTTTTTTTTCCCACAAGATATAAAGAAAGCAAACTTTGTGGTTTCCAGGAATCGGATAAAACAATATTCCAAATAAATAATGCTGGTAAATGAATAAACTAATGATTTCCTTGTGTTTCTCTCTACAGAATTTCTTTATTACTTATAATATTATAATATACTTTCAGCCTATGTACATTATCGTGATGGAAATCCGAAATCGCCGATCGGTTCTGACTGGAAAGGAAGTCTGTCGTAAGCCACGTCCTGTTCTCTGTACTGTGTATGTAGTGCTTTATTATTATTATTTTTTTTAGGAGGCTTGGTTTTCGTAGTCGTGTCTGACAACACAGTAGCGAAGATCGAGTGCACTCATGAAATCCCACAGTCGGGATGTGGGTGGTGACACCGGACATAACGCTATATTGGTAAAGCTTGAGGGTGGCGTTGGACCTGCGTACAGTTAATAGTGTGTGGTTGGTGTGGGAGAAAAGCAAGAGAAGAGAAAGCTGTAGACGTCAGAATGGCAGTTTAAGTAGTAATCAGGTCTCCATAGTAATCACATACTAGAACAAGAACAAAATAATAATAATAATAATAATAATAATAATTCTCCCCACGTTTGTGGTGATCGGTATGGTCCACAGTTGAAGTGCATGAAAGAAAAAAAAAACTTAAACAGCTAATATTGGACTGAGAAATAAATAATTCACCCCAAATCCCAGTACAGTCAAGTTCAAATGTAGTGGGTCTGAAATGGCTCAGGACCGACTCACACTTTGAGCCAGATTGAGATGATTTCCGATTGATGCCCTGCACCACAAAACACACACACACACACACACACACACACGGGTCATTTTCCTTTCTCGAGAAGCCGGATAAATAAGGAAACAGGATCCAGTAATGCTTGCGTTTTATTTATATGGGCGTGTACGCAGGGCCGGGACACGCCGCCA
Source organism: Tachysurus fulvidraco (assembly GCF_022655615.1). Lineage (NCBI taxonomy): Eukaryota > Metazoa > Chordata > Actinopteri > Siluriformes > Bagridae > Tachysurus > Tachysurus fulvidraco. The sequence goes on from NC_062533.1 coordinate 2,922,082, forward strand.
TTAGTCCTGGGTTGTGTCCATCATGTGTCCCAGCCCACACGGTCTGTGCTCTCCAGAGAGAGAGACTTGGTCTTGTGCGGTGATGAAGGACTGGGCGGGCTGCTGAAAGTCGAGCTGTTAGAGGCAGTGGAGTGACGCGGCGAGTCTGAGTCCTGCAAATCCAGATAGAACCAAAGGGTTAATCAAAAAGCGCTGGCTACAGTACATGATGCTTTCAGTTTTCATCTCTGTGTCCGAGTTGTCTGATTAAACCATCGCATCATAGGCACAAAGGAATTACATTTTACCTTCAACGGTACTTGAAAATAAATAAATAAATAAATAAATACATTTAATTCTTCAAAATATTCTTTTCCCAAGTTTAAAAAAAATGGACGTTTCAGTCCCACGACATTTGAACCCTGTTACCGAAGTACATAAAATCCTATGGAATATTCCACAAGCCAACAGGAAGTTGCATCATTTGAATTTCCTGTAGACTAATTGAAGAAGAAAAATTGTAGACGAATTTATTTATTTATTTATTTATTTTTACATCTTCAATGATTCTGATGACTTCGCTAAGGAAGTTGCTTTAAATGTACAACCCCGTTAACCAAAACAATCAATCAATCAATCAATTAAATAGATAGATAGATAGATAGATAGATAGATAGATAGATAGATAGATAGATAGATAGATAGATAGAAATGGCATAAACGGTGCCTCGATCATCCATTACAGGATTTTAAGCGTAAATAATTCGTGTTTATCGGAGTAAAACTGCTGCCGAGTCACAGACACAGAAAGACGTAACTGTACAGTAGCTCCACAAAAGAAGAGACATGTATTAATGATCGGTGTTCCGTAAACGCTACAGCTACTAAGGATGCGTATGAGATGCATATTTAAAGCCTCGATCTGCACACATGCATAAAACTCGTAGAAATATTTGAGGGTTCATATTTTCCCCAAAGGATCGGTTCATATCCTTTGAAATCGCAGCCGTGAAGTGGAATGAATGAATATGGATGAGAGCCGTGACTAGCTCAGCGCTCTCACCGCATACACATCGTGTTCTCGCGCATTATTTAGTTCGTTTTCAACATCAAGATCATCAAATGTGACATAATCCGAGATGCAGAATAATTACAAGCCGTAATTTGCCTAGACGAAACTAACCGATGAGACGTCGACGCGATCGATCTGTAATGACTTCTAATGTCATGTATCTGTATTCCAGATTATATGTAAGTATTGGTCTGGATTTTCTTTCCAGGTTTTTTTTTTTTTAGTACCGTTTCTGTCCAATCGGTGTAATAACACATTTTTTCTTTCATTGATGTTGAAAATGGCAAAATGCTCTAAAAAGTGCACTAAATTCGAGTCACTTCGCGACGACTGCTCGGACACTGCGGTTAAACTGCTTTGTTTTAATCATACATTACAGCTGGTATCCGAAAAGTGTGCGTCCACAAGCGGCGTCTCAGCCGTGCTGAAATAAGATGTACAGGGAGGTGGTGGTGCTCCTACAGTACTACAGTAGTTAGTACGATATGCTTGCAGAATACATGCAGAGCTCTGAAACCATGACATCTCCTGCTCTCTGTGATCTCTCAGCCTCAGATAGATGATCGAGCGTCTTTTTTTTTTTCTCCTCTAATGCTAAATTGGAGTACAGGATACCCGCATGTCGCTTTCGAGCGTAAAGGATTTTAGCCCAATCCTGGTGTTACGGAGCTTTGTCGATCAGAGGCTGAGGATTTTATTCAAATAAAAAAAAAAAAAAAACAAGAAGAAAAGCCGTAGCATGGTTGTTCTGGGGGATGGAATGAAAGGGTGCTTTCGATGCTAAATGCGTCAACTTTACCTTCATCTTACTAAGCAGGGTCCTTAACGCCCGTTTCAGATCGGGCGTCTTCTCCGAGGGCGAGACAGCCTGCCACTGGGAAGGAAAGGCACACTGAGAGGCCCAAAAGTGGCTTCCATACCGGGGGAAAGGATACAAAAAGCTATAATATGGGAATGTGTGGTGGTGTAGCAGGATCTAAAGGCCCCAGTGGAGCTGAGGTATACATTCAGGTCCATAAGTATACGGACAGCGACACGATTAGGATCGTTTTGCTTCTGTACACCAACACAATGAACACAGCGATTAAGATGTGATGGAAGTGTAGTATTCGTGTAGTAATGACGGCCACCTGCACAGCTTTGGCTCGGACAATCCGGTCAGTTTGTCTTGTGCCATGTTTTTGTATTCACACGTCTCTGACCCGCCCCGGCTTTAGATTCCTTCCCGTCTCTCCGTATCACACCTGTTCCTTATGTGTCTTTAATTACTCTCCTTCTTTATTTCTGCCGCGTTATTTGTTGTGTCTGGGAATCCTCGTCTTTAAGTAGGTGTCTCGGGTTCTGTATTATTTTTCTTTGTTCCATGTTGAGTAGTTTGTTTTTAGCCGTGTCAGGTACCTGCTTAGTGTTCCGTGTTCGTGGTAATAAATCATGCCTGCTTTGTTATCCCTGCGTTCGGATCTGGGATCTTTAATCCGGGAGACCTGTTGAGAATTCCCGTGAGAAGCGAACGCATCTAGAATCCGCTCCGTACCTTTTATCTCCTTATTTCATCATAAACTAAGAAGGACAGATACAGAAAATCAGACCAGACCTGGTCATAAAACTGCCTGTCTGTCTCATCAGTTTCCGATCGTCCGATTGGTTTGTTAAACCCCTTGAAATACAACTGAAAGTCTACACTTCGATCAATCACGTATCGACCGCTTCATTTCAGATCCGTTGTGTTGTGTACGGAGACAAAATGACCAAAGTCGAGTCACCGTCCGTATGATCATGGATAGAAAGGAATGACTATGAATGAGGATTTTGGGGATAAACGCTGTACAGGAACCTGCTGTTAGTGTAAAAACTACATAAGACATGAACTTTAGGTGTCAGTCCAATCCTTATTAAGGATTTTGCCAACATTAAAAAAGGTTCTCTCTTATATACCCTATAAGATATCTTTCTAAGGTTCCATATTTTATGAAGACATGTTGAATGACAACCTGCTTCTGACATCTACAGGATGAATGATGAAGGGATTTTCCCCTTAGAGTAGTTTTCACTAACCAGATGGCATGAAGTTTCTATTTCGCAGGTTCGGTACTCACCTCCCGGTCGAACTGAGAAAGCGTCGCGTCTCCTGCGTCCATTCCTCCACCTGACGATAAAGAGCTCTCGGATGGAGATGTCATTGTTTGGCGCTTGGAGCTGTAGCTACTGCTCGAGAGCTCCCTCCTCAGGGCACTGCCATTCTGAGAAGAAGAACCTGAGACACGGGCAGAGACAGAGACAGAGAGAGCAACTTTTTCGAAGGGATCGAAGATTCCGATTTCGAAGATTTGCAATATTATGCAAATCTTCCAGCAGTCCATTCATGCAACTATCTAATGAGCCAGTCATGTGGCGGCAGCGCGGCGTGTAAAATCATGAAGATCTACAGTGATACCTCGAGATACGAGTGCGATTCGTTCCTTCACCTCGCTCGTATCGCAATTTGCTCGTATCTCAAAGCGATTTTCACCGTTTAAACGAATTGAAATCCCATGAATCCGTTCCAGCTCGCAAAATTCCACTCCAGTTGTTTTATTTATTTGTTTTGAACATGAACAATGTATTTATAAATGACAAATATCGTATAAAAACGTACAGTAATAAAAGAGAATGTTAAGAAAATAAACTGGTTTGACTATAAAGTGTATTATTTACCTCGGAGATCAGACGACTCGAGCTAAGGAGGTCGAGGGAGGAGTAAACAGGCGGAGGAGTTAGGAGGAATTTCGTCCGGTACTGTACGTACACTTCCGCTTGCGTTCACTTATTCGCTACTGTACACTCTTAATGCTACTTTACACTTAACTAAACTTCACTGAAATTCTCTTAACTAAACTTAATTGCTACAATTTCTGTTTTCTTTACATTCATTTTGCTTAATTTTCTTCATCACTTTTCTCTTCACCTGTTTTTGCCTTTTAATTGTCACTCTTTCCTCACTGACATCCGGTCGTTTGAATAAAAACTTGTCCGGTGAGGTTCGTTTCTTCCTCCCTTTTTAAGGCAAGTGTCATTAAACAACGCTGATGCGCGACCGGTTGCAAATATTTGGGATGTTCGTATCTCACACGCGGTTGTCGGGGACCTTTGTTTCGGCTTCGGCGGCGGCGGCTCGGATGCTCGTATCTCACACGTGGTTGTCGGGGACCTTTGTTTTGGCGGCGGCTCGGATGCTCGTATCTCAAAAATCTGTTTGTATCTCAAGGCAAAAATTTGGTCCAACGACAGCTCGTATCTCAAAACATTTGTATGTCGATGTACAGTATACACTCGTATCTCGAGGTATCACCATATCTGTATTTGTTCACGTCTACGAGACTGGAGGAGAATATGATCTCGGTGACGTTGACTGATGGCATGTTTGTTGGTGGCAGATGGGTTGTTTTAAGTATTAATGTAAGTGCTGATCTTCCCGATTATATGACTGTCAACAGATAACGGTTTCTAGAGTTTATACAGAATGGTGAAAACACTAAATACTGTAACATGGGGAATTATTTCTAAATAACGGACGTCAGCGTGGTCAAAATAAAAAAAGTGGCACGTTTCTACATGCGTGACTAAAGTACACAGGAAGTGAATATCACAGTGCTTATGGGAGAGAGTCTTATAGAAGGGTTTAGCATGGTGACGATGCAGATACTCACGTATACCCAGGCTACTGCTGGCACTCATAGAGCGACCAGGTTCAGACCGATTCTTCGCTAAGGACGGAATACTGACTGAGCCACTGAAGCCAGACCGGTTCTCCTGAGCACGCACGTTCTACAGAAGATAAACTTGTGTGAGATTTACAGTTACGGCACACACATTACTCCTTTTTGGCTAGACTGTTTAACCTGTTATTTTACTGAATTTCATCAACACGTGACTACACTACCATCGGTAAGTCCTTCAGAATCTGCATGCCATCTCCGGGTCCCATGTGAGCCACGTGGTTGAAGTTGGTGGGATTGGAGATTAGCTTGCTTCTCTTCTCAGGGTCCCTCAGCATCTCTCTAAGGGAATACACAGGACACGGTGTTTTAACACTGCACCTAAGAGCGCTCATGCTGCTATGGAAGACTTAAAGCCATGGGGGTTAGTTGGGATAATGTTTACTTGACTGGGATTTCAGTGAAATTTAGACAAAACTCATATAATACGTTAATGACTAAGAGACCCGGCTGCTGCATCAATGGCCAGATATTTGACACTCACTTTATAGACACCTGACATTACACTCTTATGTGGTTCTTACGGGTTCATACAGTTTCCTTTTACTGGAGCTAAGAGACTCCAGCGTGACGATGTCCCTGTACACAAAGCACAGAGCTCCATGAAGACACGGTGTGTTAATGTTGGAGTAGAAGACCTCGAGTGTCCTGCACAGAGCCCTGACTCTGACTCAACCCCACTGAACACCTTTGTGATGAACTGAAACACCGACTGAACCCCAGACCTCCTCACTCTTACACCATCAGTGTCTGATCTCACTAATGCTCTTGTAGCTGAATGATCACTAATCCCCACACACACTCCAACATCAGTGTCTGATCTCACTAATGCTCCTGTAGCTGAATCATCACTAATCCCCCCACACACACACTCCAACATCAGTGTCTGATCTCACTAATGCTCCTGTAGCTGAATGATCACTAATCCCCACACACACACACTCCAACATCAGTGTCTGATCTCACTAATGCTCCAGTAGCTGAATGATCACTAATCCCCACACACACTCCAACATCAGTGTCTGATCTCACTAATGCTCCTGTAGCTGAATCATCACTAATCCCCACACACACACACTCCAACATCAGTGTCTGATCTCACTAATGCTCCTGTAGCTGAATGATCACTAATCCCCACACACACACTCCAACATCAGTGTCTGATCTCACTAATGCTCCTGTAGCTGAATCATCACTAATCCCCACACACACACACTCCAACATCAGTGTCTGATCTCACTAATGCTCCTGTAGCTGAATCATCACTAATCCCCACACACACACACTCCAACATCAGTGTCTGATCTCACTAATGCTCCAGTAGCTGAATGATCACTAATCCCCACACACACTCCAACATCAGTGTCTGATCTCACTAATGCTCCTGTAGCTGAATCATCACTAATCCCCACACACACACACTCCAACATCAGTGTCTGATCTCACTAATGCTCCTGTAGCTGAATGATCACTAATCCCCACACACACACTCCAACATCAGTGTCTGATCTCACTAATGCTCCTGTAGCTGAATCATCACTAATCCCCACACACACACACTCCAACATCAGTGTCTGATCTCACTAATGCTCCTGTAGCTGAATGATCACTAATCCCCCCCACACACACTCCAACATCAGTGTCTGATCTCACTAATGCTCCTGTAGCTGAATGATCACTAATCCCCACACACACACACTCCAACATCAGTGTCTGATCTCACTAATGCTCTTGTAGCTGAATCATCACTAATCCCCACACACACACACTCCAACATCAGTGTCTGATCTCACTAATGCTCTTGTAGCTGAATCATCACTAATCCCCACACACACACACTCCAACATCAGTGTCTGATCTCACTAATGCTCTTTTCGATTCCTGCCTCCACCTTGTGTGTGTGGAGTTTGCATGCATTGTCTGTAGTGTGTGTGTGTGTGTATGAGAGTGTGTGTGCGCCCTGTGATGGGTTGGCACTCCGTCCAGGGTGTATCCTGCCTCGATGCCCGATGACGCCTGAGATAGGCACAGGCTCCCCGTGACCCGAGAAGTTCGGATAAAGCGGTAGAAGATGAATGAATGAATGATTTCCATGTTAAATCTATTTAAAGTGTACAGACTTGTCAAAGCACAAAAGACATATATCTGATATCCCGTGTCACATATTTATCACACCCCATGTAATCAGTACAGTTAAGGAGTACAATAACGTATCTATCTCTCCTTCTCTATATAGAGTATAGGGATGTCGGAGAAGGGGTGTTTCCACACGTGTACATGTTCTGTGTCAGACACAAATGGATGTCATAGTGCTAATAAAAGTTTAAACATGTAGTGAGGAATCAAGACAATCTGCTCTGCAATACAGTGAGACATGTAAAGGTTTTGTAGTGTGTGTGTGTGTGTGTGTGTGTGTGTGTGTGTGTGTGTGTGTGTGTGTGTGTGTGGGTTCGGGTACCTCCTTTGTTGTAGTCTCTCCTCCTCAGGTATGCGGAATGAAAAGCGTCTCTTGTTGTTCATACTGCGCACCATCTGCTTGCGGCTGTTATCCGACACCTCTGGCACCACCAGCTCGTCTCCCTCTGACACACACACACACACACACACACGCACTGAGATTACAGACCAGAAACACACACCTTTGACCAAACTGAGGTAAACTACCGATGGCTCGTTACCTGCTGTCTTGTTTCTGAAGTAGATGAGCCTGACCGTTTCTGAGCCGAGGAGGTTCAGGGAGCCGTCCGTGTTCAGCGGCCGCATCTGTGAACGCGATATACTTTTAAACAGAGAACGTTCCCGATACGATGCACCGTGACTCTGTAAAACTGGTGAGCTGTAGCTTAGTTGCTCTTGCTGGAAGCTACAGGAGCGACAGCCGAACGAACCTTTTGCGATTAGGATTCAGAACAACGTTTACCTTTTTTAGAGGAATGGTCTGAATCCATTCCATGGTGTTGACGTCAAACACGTCCACTGCGTTCTCGCTGTACACCGAGAGGTAGGGGGCGCTGTAGCCTGCGGCACGTACGGTAGATACACGTGTCAATTTTTACTGCTTTAGATACTGTCTGTATCACAGTACTCCGACAAGAAAGCTTTAAATATTTTGATATTTAAATATATATTTAATATATATATATATATATATATTCTTAGTGAAAATATATTGCATATAATAATATATATCAATGTTTCCTGTTATATACCATATATCAAATATAATGAGTATTAAATATCTAGAAATAGGTTTAATAATTATATTCATACGATTGACAATAATCACTTTATAAGATTCATTCATTCATTCATTCATTCATACGAACTTCTCAGGTCACGGGGAGCCTGTGCCTATCTCAGGCGTCATCGGGCATCGAGGCAGGATACACCCTGGACGGAGTGCCAACCCATCACAGGGCACACACACACACACACACACTCAAACACTACGGACAAGTTTCCAGAGATGCCAATCAACCTACCATGCATGTCTTTGGACCGGGGGAGGAAACCGGAGTACCCGGAGGAAACCCCCGAGGCACGGGGAGAACATGCAAACTCCACACACACAAGGCGGAGGCGGGAATCGGACCCCCAACCCTGGAGGTGTGAGGCTAACCACTAACCCACCGGCACGTACCCCCCATAATGAGTATTAAATATCTAGAAATAGGTTTAATAATGATATTGATACGATTGACAATAATCACTTTATAAGATTCATAATTTATTTTTTTATTTTAACTTTTTTTTTTTTTCTGAAGTAATTCACATGAAGTGCATCACTTCAGCTCTCCTGTTCTGATCATGTCCCTTAGATTAGATTTACACAGATTTCTTAAGTCAAATCTGATCTACTTACAGCAGGAGGTTGGGACAGCAGGCCACATCAGCTCCATCTGGCGTGAGCGTCGGCCATGGAGGTCCACACAGACGCCTACACAGCTGAAGCACAGCAGCATCTCCTTGCTGGTGATTTCCAAGGCACACATCGCGTCCATGCCCTGTTGCGTGATGAAGGCCAGCGTTTGATCGTCCGGGTGCAGGAGGCTAACAGGAGGAATGTCCGAGTGCAGACCGTAGCACACGAAGCCACCCTGAAAACCTACTACGAGATACTCGCTCAAAAACGTCATCCACTGCACTACGCCTGGCACCTGGAACCACACAGGGATACGTGGGATTTTAAGGGTACTTTAGAAATAAGCCTGGCATCCTGCACAAGCTTTATAACTAATAATGACTT
>NC_062533.1:2936133-2983633 GCF_022655615.1 Tachysurus fulvidraco
AAAATGTAAAGCTTGGAAAAAAGAAAAAAAACGTGTGAATCCAACACAGTTGCAGGGCTGCTTTAAGAAACAATCCACTAGCTAAAGTCCAGCTGGTCGTCCTGTATTCAGATACTGACACTGACAAAAGGAAGAATTTATGAACACCTACAAAGTGTTCCGACAATTCGGCTGGTTCTAATCGAGAATCCTTTAAATCTTTAAATAGTATGTTGGGGTAGATCGTGGCCTAATGGTTAGAGAGTCTGACTCCTAACCCTAAGGTTGTGGGTTCGAGTCTCGGGCCGGTCAATACCACGACTGAGGTGCCCTTGAGCAAGGCACCGAACCTCCCTGACTGCCACCGTGCCCCCTAAACGAGAAGTAGTCCAGCAATAATACAACTTTCTGCAGTCTAAGGATTATATTTGCAGCCATGGATTGTGTTCCCTCAGTAAGCAGCCTAGCAGTGATCGGGAATGGACTAGTGTCCAACCCGTAACCCGACGTTCAAACACAGTGTAGAACATGTGGCTCCAACAAAGCTCAACAAATTTAAATGCAAAGACTCCAAGCCAAAAGAAACACAAAACTCCCCACATGCAGGACAGAAAGGGAAAAAGATTTTTCATGCGATACAGAATGGAGTACAGACACAACACCGCTCATGCCAAACACACAACACACAAACATGAACAGAGATCACATGGCCAGTCAAATACTCTCAGCAACAGGACGTGCTCGGTCTTACACGTCGGCCTTTGCTACCTGGACCCCACGATGGCGAGCGCTTTGAAAAGACAGAATTAAAGACATTGTTAGTCTTATACATAAACAATGACAACAGCAGAGTGTCAAAGCCGTGATTCGGGGTTTAACGGATTCTGCTAAAAGGAAGAAAAGAAAGAAAAGGATCTCTGGAGGAAATCCGGGACTGCGGCGAAAAAAAACAGATCAGAGGATCATAGTGTTGTAAATAAGTTAGGAGATATAATCGGTGATGGAGCGATGAGCCAGATGAGATCCATCACACATCAACAACAACAACAAATATGCATACAGTTAGTGTTGGCGTATGGTATGGTTCTGTTCTGTGCAAATTTTCCCGCGCGCCGTTTCCGTGCGCATGCTCTGATGGAGCGGGGAGAGGGGCGGCTGGAGAATCGGAGATCCCCCCCCCCCCCCCATTGGCAGCAGAATCAGAAGCATAACCATGGATCCCACACCACTTCACCACTTCACCACCTTCACACACACACACACACACACACACACACTAATAAAATAAAAATAAAAGAAAATATATATGAAAAAAAGAAGAAGCATATTCATGCATGTTATTGAAAGGTTCGCTTACATGTTTTGAAAAAGAATCAATAGATGAATAAAATAGAGGGGAAAGGGGAAAGGGAGAAGAAGAAATGAAGGAGGGAAAAGAGACTCGAATACGTGAAGGTAATTTAATCGGACTGGACAACGGGTTCTGGCTAGGAGAGGTCGGGGTTGGAGGAGGGGATCTGAAATGCAGCAGCAGCGATGCGCGAGAAGCCGATCGAGAAAAGGGGATCCACAGGGTCGGAAATTACGAAAGTCGTACCGGATCGGTGCGCGCCGGAAATGGCCGATTAGCAGCCGATGCACTTGTCTACGTGGCCTGCCTGAACTAACGCGATGCTCGATTTTATACAGAAAAACGATCCGTCATATGGCAGACGAAATAAGGAATGAAAATAAGGTAAGAAAAAGAAAAAAAATTCGGAATAAATGCACAAAAATGGCAATAAGCTAAAGAAAAACAATCAAAAATAAATAAGGGGATGAAATATCAGACATGTGCCAGAGTGCAACAGTAAATAGTTTGAGGTTCTGTGTTGTGTTCATCTGGAGTACAGACATGTAACATGATGTCACAAGCATGAAACTCACCTCGAAGTGGTCTAGCACAGAAGACGGAGCGTTCAGGAAAGCCAGGAAAGAGTTCTGAGAATCCTGATGTTTAACACCTGATAACAAAACCAGTTCAGGATGAGTCACACAGAAGAACCTCCAACAGCGTACTGTATGTTTGCTCGGCTGATACTCATCACCGCAGATATTCGTAATTTATCTAGAACTGACACAAATCCGTGTGAAAATCCTGTGCAAACTCTCTCTGAATGAGCTTGTCTATTTAAGCACAGTACAGTAGTACAGTTCCCTCCAGAAGTATTGGAACAGCCAAGTAGAAGAGAACAGAAGCTAAAAAAAAACAATAAGACGACAGACGGATGTCGGCTCTTTATATTTACGTCTAGATAAGTTTAATAACTTTTAAACCCCGTTTGTCTGAACCCGCTCGAACTCGACCGGCTCACTGATATTTAAAGACGAACGAGTTCCTGATGGACGACGAGCAGCAGAATGAATTCAGAAGTCTGCAAAAACGTACCGTCTGATCATTTACAGAGAAATGCGTTTAATTTAACTGGGAGGAACTTCACCATGCAGCAAGACGAGGATCCAAAACATTCCAGCTTTAACAAAGGAAAATCGGAAGGTTTTATTTAGACTGGATAAGTCAGTCACTAGACCTCAACCCGACTGAGCGGCGTCTCACCTCCTGGAGAGGAGACCGGAGTGAGAAACCCTGCAAAACCAAGAACAACTGAAATAAACAGCACTAAACACCTGAAAAGCTTCACAAAAGAAGATAACAGATCGGGAGTTTCAGTTTGATCGAGTTATTGCAAGCGACATATTGAACTTGTGCTGCGTCAAGTGAAACCCCTCCCCCCCCCTTCCCTGTTCCAATACTTTTGGTCTGGACTCTACACAATATACTCGAATCAGATCTTATTTGTCACATACACATAAATACAGGGTACGATATGCAGTGAAATGCTTTATGCAAATGTCCGGTATAAGAATAAAAAAATATATTGAAAAAAAGTATTAAAAAAAGTATAAAAAAAAGCAAAAAGTAAAATAAGAATAAAATAATAAAAAAGGTATAAATTATATAAGAAAACTATATAAAAACTTTATAAAATATAGATGAAGAAATAATGTACTGTATATACATATGCATAAATATACATAGACATAAATGTGTATGGTTTTTAAAGATCGTCTTTATTATTATTATTATTATTATTATTATTATTATTATTATTATTATTATTATTATTATCAGACAAATTAGAGCTACATCACAATACACACACACTATACAATAAATTTAATGTCAAAACTTATTCACAAACATTAAATAAATAAATAAATAAATAAATAAATAAATAAATAAATAAATAAATAAATAAATAAATAAATAAATCCACCTCTTCTGCGACGCAGCTCCTCCGTCTCCTTCTGGAACCTCTCGATCTCAGCCTGCAGCATCCGGTTCTTGTTCTCGGACTCCTGCAGTTTACTGTCGTAATGGAAGGAATTGGATATAATCCAATAATATATGATGTAGTCGTAATAAATTTCCAATATTATGAGAATAAAATGCAATTTCTCTTTTAACAAAAAATACAATTGCCTGTAACTTCATGTGGTCCTTTTTTTTCTAAATAAAGACATTTTCTTGTCCAGTCTAATAACGTTCATACATTCATTCATCTTCTACCGCTTATCCGAACTACCTCGGGTCACGGGGAGCCTGTGCCTATCTCAGGTGTCATCGGGCATTGAGGCAGGATACACCCTGGACGGAGTGCCAACCCATCACAGGGCGCACACACACTCTCATTCACTCACACACTCACACACTACGGACAATTTTCCAGAGATGCCAATCAACCTACCATGCATGTCTTTGGACCGGGGGAGGAAACCGGAGTACCCGGAGGAAACCCCCGAGGCACGGGGAGAACATGCAAACTCCTCACACACAAGGCAGAGGTGGGAATCGAACCCCCAACCCTGGAGGTGTGAGGTGAACGTGCTAACCACTAAGCCACCGTGCCCCCCCTAATAAAGTTCTAATACTAATAATAACCTGGTGATGGTGTAGCAAAAGATTTTGTTCCTGTAAATATTACAACTACCTTCTCAAACTACTGGCATTATCTTAAGTCTGGAAATCGTTGTTGTTGTTGTTGTTGTTGTTGTTGTTGTTGTTGTTGGTGTTTTTAACAGTGGCCCTAAAACTCTATCATGGTCTTGTTCACATCTCACACTGTAAGCCAACATTATCTATGACTATCACTATAATTTTAAAGCAGACTTTTACAAAATTATTAGTCCCATAAGTGAATTTCTATTCTGCTGCCAAAGCACAACACAAGTGTACTGATAAAAACGTCAGCATGTTGTGCACCTGGACTCTGAGCTTGTTTTTGCACACAACACACACTCCCACATTCCAGCATGATAACTGTAGTGTAAATAGTGCTGAATCTGTGTGACTTGTTTAGTGTGTATAATCACACGCTGTGACACTCTGAGAGCCAGAAGATCACCAAACCTCCATTATCCAGTAGAAACCTTGTTTGGAATAGCACTTGCCATCAGAGGCACGTACTGTATCAACTCTATCTGAGATGTGGAAGTGTGGGATAAAATTGATCTTAAGATACTGATGGACTCTTTAAATGATAGACCAGGCGTTGTTATTAAAGAGAATTAAGAAGCGGGAGTGTGTGTGTGTGTGTGTGTGTGTGTGTGTGTGTGTGTGTGTGTGTGTGTGTAATCCCACCACTCCGTCGAGATGCTGGATGCCTTGATTTTGTTGAGCTCATCTTGGATGGCCTGCTTGGCACGGATCTCGGTGTCGAGTGCAGACTGCAGCTCCAGACGAGCCGACATGTCCAGCTTGGCTAAACGGCGCATCTTCCACGGCATTTCCTGGAAAAATATAACACATATTATCATCAGAACTTTGATAAAAGTGTACATCCAAAGTGATTTACTGTATCATTTAACTGTATCTGCTTGTAGCTTATGATGATACTCACTCACTCACTCACTCACTCACTCATTTTCTACCGCTTAACAAAAAAATACAATTGCCTGTAACTTCATGTGGTCCTTTTTTTCTAAATATCTTGTCCAGTCTAATAACGTTCATTCATTCATTCATTTTCTACCGCTTTATCCGAACTTGTCGGGTCACGGGGAGCCTGTGCCTATCTCAGGTGTCATCGGGCATCGAGGCAGGATACACCCTGGACGGAGTGCCAACCCATCACAGGGCACACACACACACTCTCATTCACTCACACACACTCACACACTACAGACAATCAACCTACCATGCATGTCTTTGGACCGGGGGAGGAAACCGGAGTACCCGGAGGAAACCCCCGAGGCACGGGGAGAACATGCAAACTCCACACACACAAGGCGGAGGCGGGAATCGAACCCCCGACCCCGGAAGTGTGAGGCGAATGTGCTAACCACTAAGCCACCGTGCACCCCCCAAACGATACAGGACTAAAATAACATGATTTGGTTTAATAAGACTTACAGTGCCTCTGGCTCCGAGGCTCACATTTCTCAGACCTTCCAACTCCTCGGTCATCTTAGTGGCCAGTGCTTGAAGGTAGCCTCGAGCATCCTTCTCATCACTTACCCTTAAACACACACAAGCAGGCCACAGCTTTCAGTACCAGTAAAGCCAAATAGTTCTTGTCTGACAGAAACAGTCAGGCCTGTTATATATTTATTATATGTATATTAAGTACGGAGACGCGACCAGGTGTCTGTGTGTTGATGTGAGTCTTTAAAGTCATGTACATTTTCTCAAGCCCTGTTTGTGTGTGTGCATAAAATCTATTCACCACTGGATGATCTCCGTGATCTGAGCCTCCCAGTGTGCGACGCTTTCCTTCTTATCAGCCAGTTCTCGTATCTCCTCCTCTAGCTGTTTGTGGCCACTGCTCAGTGACTCGTACGCAGACTTCAGCTGAAAGAAGAGAGGAAGAGTTGGTTAGGAGAGAATTATCTGGGATTAGAAAGAAAGAAAACGTTACAGAAAATTTCAGTGTAGAAGACTTTATGGAGGGGGGCACGGTGGCTTAGTGGGTAGCACGTTCGCCTCACACCTCCAGGGTCGGGGTTCGATTCCCGCCTCCGCCTTGTGTGTGCGGAGTTTGCATGTTCTCCCCGTGCCTCGGGGGTTTCCTCCGGGTACTCCGGTTTCCTCCCCCGGTCCAAAGACATGCATGGTAGGTTGATTGGCATCTCTGGAAAAATTGTCCATAGTGTGTGTGTGTGTGAGTGAATGAGAGTGTGTGTGTGCCCTGCGATGGGTTGGCACTCCGTCCAGGGTGTATCCTGCCTTGATGCCCGATGACGCCTGAGACGCCTGAGAGACTATATGGACGAAGGAACGTAGAGAGCAACTCTACCGTCCTACAGATTACACGATAATTCATAATGATCCGTTTTACTACACTGTTACGCAATGATGACTTCTTCCTGCAGACAATCAGGACAATATAAAAGCTAAAATGTAGCGTGTATAAATTTATCAATCAGAATTATACAGTACATGCAATCGATTCTTTCCAAATGTCACAAGTGTTGTCGTTAACCACTCGGTCTGTCAGCAATCTACATTCGTGTCATGAGTTTACGGACATAGTTATGGAGCTTGGATGCTGCTGCCTCGGAGTCACACAGTATGCATCCTCAGTCCAAGATAAACAGTCCAGTTTCATTTGCATACGCATTTGGGGTTACACTGTACAAGCTCCAAAAGAATGTGCAATAAGCCTTGTAGGCAAAATAACATAAAAGAAAAATAGATATACAGTGAAAGCCACTGCACAGCACGGGCTATATTTATCTGAAGTTTTCTTTATATTCATTTCTCTTAAATGCACTGTTTGTATGTCAGAAGAAGAAGAAGAAGAAGAAGAAGAGCATGAAGAATTTTCTGAGACAGAAAGAAAAAGAGTCAAAAGCTTTCAAGCATTATGGATTGTTTCAATTGTGTGTGTGTGTGTGTGTGTGTGTGTGTGTGTGTGTGTGTGTGTGTGTGTGTGTGTGTGTGTGTGTGTGTGTGTGTGTGTGTGTGTGTGCGTGCGTGTGTGTGTGTGTGTGTGTGTGCGCATGTGTACATGTGTGTGTGTCTGTGTGTGTGTGTGTGTGTGTGTGCGTGCGTGTGTGTGTGTGTGCGTGTGTCTGTGTGTGTGTGTGTGTGCATTTGTGTGTGTGTGTGTTTGTGTGTGTGTTTGTGTGTGTGCATGTGTGTGTCTGTGTGTGTGTGCGTGTGTGTCTGTGTGTGTGTGTATGTGTGTGTGTGTGTGTGTGTGTGTGCGTGTGTTTGTGTGTGTGCGTGCGTGTGTGTGTGTGTGTGTGTGTGTGTGTGGGTGGTTTGGTGGTGTGGTCTGTATGTGAGTGTGTGTTTGTGGTGCGTGTGTGTGTTTGTGTGTATACATGTGTGAGTGTGTATGTGTGAGTGTGTGTGGTGTGTGTGTGTGTGTGTGGTGTGTGTGTGTGTATGTGTGTGGTGTGTGTGTGTGTGTATGTGTGTGTGTGTGTGTGTGTGTGTGTGTGTGTGTGTGTGTGTGTGTGTGTGTGTGTGTGTGTGTGTGTGTATGTGTGTGTGTGTGTGTGTGTTTGTGTATGTGTGTGTGTGTGTGTGTGTGTGTGTGTGTGTGTGTGTGTGTGTGTGTGTGTGTGTGTGTGTGTATGTGTGTGTGTATGTGTGTGTGTGTGTGTGTGTGTGTGTGTGTATGTGTGTGTGTGTGTGTGTGTGGGAGGAAAGATCTAAACAAACAAATGGGCAGAAGGGTTGTATAGCTGCTGCAGCTGACACTGCTGTGACCTGTAAAGCTGTCACTTGCTGTTTAATGATTGGACCGGTGTTTTTGTGTCTTGCCTACAGTCAAGCTTGGTGGTGTTAGCATCATGGTCTGGGGCTGCATGAGTGCTGCATGAGTGCTGCTGGTACTGCGGAGCCGAGCTTCATTTAAATAAACATCGAATCCAACATGTACTGTGACATTCTGAAGCAGAACATGATGCCCTCCCTTCAGAAACTGTGCTGAACATGACAATGACCCTAAACACACCACCAAGATGACAACTGATGGAGTGGCCAAGTACGGTATGTCTGCAGACCTGAACCCTATTGGTCATCGCTCATTTCCTGTTTGGTAGCTTCACTGTCACATTTGTTGGCCTATTACGGGCAAACCGTTTAAAATCTTTACAATTCTTTTATAAAATTTGTCCATGCTGGTCTGAAGAACCTGGGGTTAGTTGGATACAATGTGTAGGCTATAAAAAATCATTTTATTAATCAAATCCAAGATACTCGAAAATAAATTCTTCAGACAAATGATGTGATCCAAATGTGGTGAAGATTAGACACGGTTTAGCAGAGGAGAAGCAAAAATGCTCTGGTCATGGCAGATTTGTGTCAGTGCCGAGATAAGTCAGTGCTGAGATAAGTCAGTGCTGAGATAAGTCAGTGCTGAGATAAGTCACTTCACTTCCTTTTGGCAACTTTGGCCCATTATAGGCCAATAAGTATTATGCAAAATCTGTTTGATATATTTTGTGCTTCCAAGGAAGATAACATGACAATTATGGTGATAAGTGGACACAATTTCTAGTAGGAATACTGAAAAAAGGATTTAATTTAATTCGATGTTAATGTGCACTGAACTTGACCTAAAGGATCCAGATTCAGACAATAGGCTAGAAACCACTGAGGTCTACGCATGCAGGTTTAAATCCTGCCAAATATGGTGAAAAGATTATCGAAAGCAACCGAAACCTTGCGGCTTGTACGGAAAGCCGTTGGTTCAGAATAAAGAGCTGTGTTCATGACAAAAAACTGCTGCCAATCTTGAGAGACTGGGTCAAAGGACAGTGAATTAAGTGCACTGCCTTCTCATGTGGTCAAAATAAGGACCCGGCACAGTTCACAACACAACTGGCCTCGGGGTGGCTAAGCGATCTTAAGTGCTGTGATCAGGTTGCAGACTCCCCTAGAGGTGTGGGTTTGAATCCCACTTCTGACATTTGGGCCATTCTTTTGCTACATTTTGGTGATGGTGTGTTGATCCTATATTAAGAAGTACACTGTAGTGTCCCTGTGGAATCGGCCCATAGATGGTTGCACTGCTTTGTTATCAATGCACACAAACCTAAGCATGGTCCCTAAGTAAAGCCTATAAATTCTGAACTGAAGCCCACTGAAGCATGTTGAGACACTGAAAAGAATCCAGCACAAGTTAGAATGCTCAAGTTTCGGTCTAGATTTTACAGCACTTCCCATAGAGGGTTGTACAGTAAACCAGCTAATACAGTACATTGCCTTGTGGTGTTTTTGACACAAACCTTGGGTCTGGACCCTAACAGAAGCCTATGACTTCTGAAACAGGGCACAATAAAACATGTTCATCCATAATCATGACCAAGTGGTTAAGGCAATAGACAAGATATACATTAGGGTCTGCCTGTGGATATTTGAATCCTGCTGACGAGGTCTGATATTTGATTTGTCAAAAGGTAGCTGAACCGTGTTGGTGGTGGCGGTCACTTGAGCTTGTATGACAAACTATGAAATGGTTCAAATATGATTACCAAAAACTGCTTGGACTCTCTAGTAGAGACTGTGGACAAGCACTGTTGTGTAACATTTAAGAGATTACTTTTAATGCCTTGACCATTGGTACTTGAACAGGGATCTAATGCCCCTTTTCCACCGAGGCAGTTTGAGTGCTGGTTCGGAGCCTAATTTAGAACCAGGTCTTTCTGTTTCGACCGCCAAAGCACCGGCTCTGAACCAGGAAAAGTGGTTCTTAAGTAGCACCAAAACGTCGCAGGTCTAGACTTAAGAACCGCTTGTGTCAGGAGCTGTAGGCGGGGCTACTGTTAGCGCCTGTGGGCGGAGCTACTGTTAGCGCCTGTGGGCGGGGTTACTGTTAGCGCATTTGATAATGTACCTTAAGTATACTAATGTTTAATACACTTTTACTTTACCGCGATATGATACATTATCAGCACACATGATAGTAGGTAGCTACACGCTAAGGCTAACTTTTTTTCTGTGTTAATGATAAAGTAACGTTATGTACTTTCTCGATCACAAACTCCGTTTATACAGATTACACGGAGCCGCACGTACACGTCGGATTCGCCGCGTTTGGATGCCGATGTAGGTTCACAAAGCCATGAGCATTAACAGTAAAGCAACATCCGCCATTGTTGTTGTTGTGTTTGTCGCTGCTACTCTACAGTTGCTGTGTAACGTGACACGTATACAGTGACGTCAGACTCGGCTCTGTGACGGCTCTCTAACCGATGGAAAGGCAAACCGGTTCTTAGAAGGTTCACCAGTGGAACCAACTTTGAACCAGCACTATTGCTAGCTCTGAACCAGCACCCGGTTCTTTTTGGTGGAAAAGGGGCAAAAGTGTGCACTGCCTACTTATATGGTTGACATAAGAACTGGACATGGTACACAGTGCAATCAGGACCTCCGATGGTGTGTCGATTCCTTCCTGAGGTTCGTTGTTGTATGTTAAGGTTCTGAAAGGAATTTTCCCTACATAAGTTCGAATGCTTACGGACAGTCTTGAGCTTCTGCTTGCTAAGTATTAGGTGAAATCTGGTCACTGGAGACCATTTAAGGGTTCGTTTTACAACATGTGTTAACATTTGACAGCCCTGTAAATAAATAGTTGCAAAGTGAACTAACAACACTGACTTGTTGTGTTAAAGTAAACCCCAAGGATACACAAGAACTACGCATGACCCACAACACCCCAGGCTTCAGGTGCTGCTTAGCTGAGCGGTCTCACTTGCTATGATTGGGTTGCAGCCTTCCCCGGGGGTTTGGGTGTGAATCCCACTTCTGACATTTGTTCTGTCCCTTTGTTGATGATGTATTAACCCCATCCTGAAGACCACTGTTGAGATATTTTAAGAAATCCATTGAAGTGTCCCTGTGTAGTTCAGGATGGGCTTCTGTTTTGCCCGGCGATTGAAGAAAGCTGAAGCCTATAAATTCTGAACTAAAGCCAACAAACAAGTAAGTTAATTAAACCTGTTATCGACTGTTATTTTTGTGAAATCTGAAGAAGATCATTAAAGCAAACAGGGGAATTGTTTGCTTTTGGGGTTAATCATTTTATTGTATCCAGCCAACAGAGGGATTCAGTGACATTCTGGCAACCCTTGTTACTGCATCCACCCATGTAAAACAGTCATACACACGAATGCCTTTTTTATTCTCTTAATACTTCTTTAAATCTTGTGAGACCTCAATAATGGCTGCAGATATAATATTCTATATTTCACTTTAAGCCACATCCCAAATCGCATTTGACTATATTCTACTGACTGTGTAGCCTACCGTCGGTTCCTGTATCATTTGCAATGTATTGATTTTAGTCTATAGCGATTTTGTTATAGTTTATACACCTCTAAACGTTTCAAAATGCAGGTGAAATGAAAGTGAAAGCTGGAGCTCACCTTCTCTAGCTCACCACTTAGCTTCTTGTTGTCCTCCATCAGAAGTCCCCTTTCTCGCTCGTGCTTCTGTTTGCACTCGGCCTCAAACTCCTCGCGCTCACTTTGGCTAATAAACACACAGAACACAACTCTACATCACAACCATCATCAACATATCACTGCTTCGATTATTTCTAATCTAATATATAAGCTATCGATTGTAGAAAGAAATTATTGTTTGTCTTAAGTAAATATCATGTTTTATATTTTGTATTCAAAGAAAAATAATGCCATTCGGGCCTTAAGGATCTTGTAGGGCATTAAAACATTAGAGTTAAAGGGTAGGATTGAGCTAAGAGCTATTTATCTAGTTCACAGAGACAGGTTTGTAAAACAAGTTTTCTTTCTCCCCCTCAGAGCAGCCAGGGGTGATATATAACACCTGAGTAAGCCCTGGTGTGCATGCACATGCATGCCATGATATTACTATAGCATTATATTACAATGCTACTGTGCACCATAGCATCTGCTACCCCAAAATATATTTACTTAATTAAATCACTTGTATTGTTTAATGCATTTGTCACTCAGAGTTTTATTATTATTCTTATTATTCTTATTCTTATTATTCTTATTATTCTTATTATTCTTATTATCATCTCAGAGGTGTGAAAACCACATTCTGTCCAATATCGCATGATGAAATCAGTTCTTGGATACAATAACTTGGATTATATCTCCTACATATAACTCAGTAAGAACATTTCAGTATGTTCTGTAGTCGAAACCCAGACATCTGGGGTTCGATATCTTTTGTGGTCTTTGTCTGGGGTCCCCAATAAAGTCCCGTTTGTTTTCCCTTGCGTGCTATAGAACAGCAGATTCTGATTTAAACAAGAGATTTTAACATCCCTTAAACATTCTTCTTGTGCTAGAGGCTTATAAGGATGCTCGTTGTGATATAACTGTGACATCATACATGTGGCACTTTCCTGGTTTCAAAAAATCTAAAGAATGTTTGATATCAAGCCAGAGTTTGCTTTTTAAAATGGCATGTGATGCTGTGGGAGGTCAGAATTAGAGAAATGTTCATTAATGTTTCTCACATGCTATTGAATCGGACACCGTTCAAAGCAGGTTGTACCGACAGGCACAAGTAGGTGGCGTAGTGCCGCAAAGGTCCATAACAAACAAACTATCATAGCAGTGAAATGACCAAGAATATAACATGCATGAGATTGCCTTAACAAACCTACAAAGCTCGCTTAAAATCTGCATCAAGAAACTAGTTGTCTAACGGTGGACAGCTAGGCCATGTTCTTGAAGAGTTGCCTTTAATGGACATGTTTATTATGGCATTTGGGCTTTCGGTGCAAAAAATTCTGACACGTGATAAATTTGCCATCCAAATAACATCAATAAATAAAATAAATACGATTCTTGATAGACTCCTTATTCAGACACTATGTACACTTTACTCTGTGGATTATTTCCTTTTTTTAATTAATATTTATTTATTTATTCATTTTTATTATTATTATTATATATATATATTTTTTTTTTTACATGCGTGATCCTCCAAAACTTTCATACGTGGCAGCAAGTCGACACAAAAGTATTTAATTGATCTCTGGATCCCTAAAATAAAAAAAAATCCGAATGAAGTTTATCCTCAAACTGCAGTTAAACACAACCGTGAACATACTTTTCTCGCCTCGTCTTCTCCAGCTTGTCTTTGAGCATGAGGATCTCCTTCTGCAGAGTGAGCTGCTGTGCTTCGGCATCATTCAACTCTTTCCTGTGGCTCTTGAGCTCAGCGGTATACTGCGTTTCTCTTTGACACAGCTCCTCCTCGTGCTGCACGTTCTTCTTTTCCAGCTCCGCTCGCAGCCACGCCACTTCCTGCTGCTGCTGCTCTGCACTCGCTCCAGGGTGCAGAGGTCCAGCCTGTTTCAACAGATACAGCAACTGTGTGATTATATGGAAGTGTTAGTTAAGTGTTAATTAAGTGTTAAATAAAGATTGCAGGGCCAGATTGGTGGCTTTAATAGTGAACTATAAACACATTCAATTCACACATTTTGAACTGAGAATTTAGTCATTAAATGTTTCTATTATCCCCGTGAACTCGGGGGTTTCCTCCGGGTACTCCGGTTTCCTCCCCCGGTCCAAAGACATGCATGGTAGGTTGATTGGCATCTCTGGTAAATTGTCCGTTGTGTGTGAGTGAATGAGTGTGTGTGTGTGCCCTGTGATGGGTTGGCACTCCGTCCAGGGTGTATCCTGCCTCGATGCCCGATGACGCCTGAGAAGTTCGGATAAGCGGTAGGAAATGAATGAGTGAGTACCCGGAGGAAACCCCCGAGGCACGGGGAGAACATGCAAACTCCACACACACAAGGCGGAGGCGGGAGTCGAACCCCCAACCCTGGAGGTGTGAGGCGAACGTGATAACCACTAAGCCACCGTGCGCACCCCCCTTTAACTATATGAATAAAACTTTTATACTTTATTATTATTTTAAAAAATGTCTAATTTTTCTGTGCTAAATCGTACCTTGAACCCCTCCAGTTCCTCCTCGAGCTGTCTGTTGAACTGTTCATTTCTCTCTCGCAGTTTCCTCTCTTTCTGCACCTCGGCTGCTTGCTCCTCTGCCTGTACCTCCAACTGAGCAAAACCAAAGCATCTGTTAAAGTCTTTTCTTTACTTATTCAATAAACAGCCCACATCTGTTTCTATTAACTAAGTGTGTTATTTATTCACTCATTTACAAAGAAAGCATGAAGAACAAATTATAAAGCTGGAGAAACAGGTAACATCCTTAAAACCACCTTCCTGAAGACCTTGGACATTTTTGCAATCCAGAAATAACAAAATGATTATCACTAAGGGCTTCGCGTGTATTTTGGTTCCTACCAAAGTTCTTGTTATTTATTCATTCAGTCTTTACATTTCAGTAACTTCAGTGCTTTATCCTGGTCAGGGTCACAATGGATCTCACAGTCTATCTCAGGGGGTTTTTACACCTGGTCACTTCATGCGTTTTCTGTGATCAGATAGCCATGCGATGGTAAAAAGACCCGGTCTAAATGCCCTCCTTCAGGAGGTGGTCTGGGACGAACCACCAGATGAAACTGGACAGGTGTAAATGCATGTGGTTGTTCGAGCCACATACGTCAGCGCTATACTCCTCCCAAACGGAAGTACGTCACTCGCAGGTGACTCACGAGTCGTGCATCGCGCCAGAAACAAACATGTTTTCCCACCATCGCTGTTCTGATCTTTCACCCAGGCGTCTCGTTACTGTTGGTCTTAAAATGCGCTGCTGCTCCCAGCGAAAATGCAGCAAACAGTAAATGCTGTTTTTTGTAGCAACCGCATACACCACAGCGTGTTCCATTTCAATTACCCCGGAAATGAGGTAAAATATATCAGCATTTGGGCGGGAGTAGAAAGATGGGATCGATATCCGATTCGCCGGGACGCGTTTATGTGGCCTGATGTAAACGGGACAGTTTTAACAGATCAGATAGATATCGGATCAGAGACAACACACGAAGTGACCGGGTGTAAAAAGGCCCTCGGTAACACTGGATGCAAGGCAACGCCACACACAGTCACACACCCAGGGGTAATTCAGCTATCTGTGACTGGGTCCAAGCCATGTACAAGCATGTTTTTGGAAAGTTGGTGGAAAACAAAAAACAGTAGAGAAAATCAGGCTTCATTAGTAAAGGTGAATATCTAAATTAGCTTTTTAATAAATAAATAATAAATTATATTATAATAAATAATAAATTAATATAATAAATTAGCTTTTTGATTTTGATGTTATTTCAAATTTCTTTTTTTTTTTTTTTTTTTTGAAGCTCTAGGAACTGAGAACAACCAGGCAAAACAAATCAGGACATTTAGAGATTTAGTAGAGAAGATCCGCTCCCACCTCTTTGCGAGCTCGCTCTGCTTTACGTATCTCCAGTCGCAGCGTTTCCACCTTCTGGGAAAGACCCTCGGCCTCTTCCTCCTTGTCTCGAAGTTGGCGTGCGAGCCGCTGCTTGTGTGAGCGCAACTCGGTGAGGCGTTCGTTCAGCTCAGAGAACTCCTTCATGGCCATTTTCCTTTGAGTGTGTGCATCCTTTAGCTCCTTTACCTGGGCCTTAAACTTCTCCTTGATGTCTAGCAGCTCCTGTACAGAACAGTTCAAACATGTAGATCGTGTCTAAACATACTCATTCCTACCAGCTGGTTAATTAACTTTAACTAGAAGATGTGCCAAAACTTTTACATTACCAAGCTAAGAGACGGAAACCAAATCTCGATCCATTACCTGTTCAGGTCTGTCAAGTATCACGCACTGAGAGTGACAGTCACGCATTTGAGTCTTTTCTCACGCCACACATCGTATTTCTCACGCAGAAAAACTTTTTGACTATTTATCATATATTTAATAAGCCGCAGCGCCCAAAACGTATCAGTCCGCACCGCTGTGTCTATGGAACCGGGCAGGAATCAAAGCGCGGCCATTCACTAAATTCCAGGTGTTTCGTTACCACGACGCCTGACACTTATCAGCCAATTAAAAAAAGAGGCTACACAACAGCCAATCAGAAAACAGCACTATTGTATATGGGTAAGATTTAACGCAACAATCGATGAAAAAAAAACAGAGGGTATTTTCGATGGTCGGTTTGAACAAAACCTCAACGCGAAACAGCTCGTCTCTGGACGGGACATTGTCCTCAACCATGTCCCTAAACATGTCTGGGCTTGTGCTGAACTGTTTTATATGGGAGCAACATTACACATGATAAAGGGGTCCAAAAAGGTAACAAACACTTACAATAAACACCAGCAGTCATAATCTCTCTCTCTCTCTCTCTCTCTCTCTCTCTCTCTCTCTCTCTCTCTCTCTCTCTCTCTCTCTCTCTCACACTCACACACACACACACACACACACACACACACACACACACACACACACACACACACACACACACACACACACACACACACACACACACACACATTAATAAATGGAAATTATATTTAAATTAAATTGCGGTCAGTGATCCTTACCAAATACAACAACTCCCCCATTATTTATATATATATATTATACAGTATATAAAAACCCATTATGCTAAACATCTCTTGAACTAGCAGCAAATCTTTCCTTCATGAAAACACGTCGCACCTTGTGCAGGTTGTCTTTCTCCTGTGTAACAGACTGGAGCTGCCGTTCCATAGTCTTCGTTAGCTTAGAGGAGTCGTCTAGGTCGTTCCGTTCCACGCCGGAGTCCTCAAACTGGTGCTGCTCCAGATGACCAGAATCTGAGACACAGCAGGAGGATCACAGTCTCATTACAACAGTCCAGGAGTGTGACTCGGATCAAAACTGTTGTAAGTTTGTGTAGATCCGTAACCTGCTATCTGCTTTTTTAAGATGTCTATCTCACTCTTCAGACTCCTTATCTCCACCTCTTTGTTGGCTCCAGGTGGCCCGGTGGAATTAGTGTGCTGTAGAGCCTGTACCGTCTGGGTGGATTCTGCAACACAAGTGATGCAAGGACATGAAGATGAGTGACATTTGTGTATGACATCTAGCTTGTAGTTTCTTTTTTGATTCCTCAGTCAAATGAACAGAACACAGAGCATTTCTGCAGCATCGTTCGGGTAAGATTGCACCATGCAGGTCGTTTTAATGGCTTTTGTATCTGCAGGGAAAAAGAAAAATCCTGCCAGCAACTCGACCTACACGGCATGTTCGCTGCTTTCTCGCTGCAATCAAACTAAGTTACAGTTCTCTCAGAAGCAAAACCGAGATCAACCGGATCAGGCTCCACGAGAATCCACATCGAGCTAAAAATGTACCAGGGTTCAATTCAAACAGACAAAACACTACACGTGATAGAACGTGGATGGTTAACGTGGATAGTGGATATTTTTTATTTATTTTTGCAAGGAAAACATCTGAAAAAAATCTTTCATGTTCCCCTAAATGGAAGAACCACTTCAGACTGCCAGATGTTGCCTTTTTCTAAGAGTATATATATATGTGTGTGTGTGTGTGTGTGTGTGTGTGTGTGTGTGTGTGTGTGTGTGTGTGTGTGTGTGTGTGTGTGTGATCCTGCTCACCCTGGAGCTTGCGGCTGAGCTCAGTTTTCTCTTGCTCCAGTCGGCGGATCCTTCTTTCATATGCCTCAGAGGCCAAGCTGTCCTCCAAAGTTCTCTGTAGACAGGAATCCACACCTGGTGATCCTCCAGAGTCTTTCAAACAGCCCCGGTCTGACAGAGAACTAACACACACACACACACACACACACACACACACACACACACACAGAAGCACTCTGAAACCAGTACGCACCACTAATCCCTGCAAACAGAACACCACAAGCCACACATATCTAATATCAAAAGACTGTCGATTTCAGATAAACATGGATGCCGTGAGTCTGCTCGCTTTACCATAATCATCGGAATAGTCGGGAGAAACTCGCACCCAAAAGCCACATCGTTCCAGACCAAAGACTATAGAGTTACACGTCACTCGACATGAAGCTTGAACGTATTAGTTAACAGTTAAAGCCGAGCAGTGAATATTATGCCACGCTGACAAATTCCTCTTTTATGATAACACGCTTCGGATCACGACAGATTCGTCTGAAGTCTTCGCCGAACACTTACCACTTGCTAGTGTAGGTGAAGCCGACAAAAGGGAGATGGAGTCCAGAAAAGGCTGCATGGGAGGGTGGTGGCATCGTTTCCTGTGATAATCAGACACTAATAAATCAATGTTTTTAAATATTACTACTATAACTTACTCAATACAAGTTTATTGTCCCTTCATTTACAGCATTGGGTAGATGCCTTATCAAGAGTGAATAACATTTATCACGTTTAGAGTTCAGAGCCCAGCAGCGGCAGTTTGGGGATACAAGGGATTCAAACACACAACCTTCTAATCTCTAGACAACACCTTAACCATTGAGCATCTAACTCCCTCGAATCGTTGTACGTTTTTGGACTGTTTACTTTTGTTTCGTTTTTATTTTGCTCTTTTTTTTTTCATATTTTAACCTCGTACACAAATCGTGGTTTAATAACACTATTATTAAGTCCATTATTAGAAAATGTAAAGTATATGGAACAACTGTAGCCAGTAATGTGACCTACAGTAATGTGACCGGGGTAAGGAGGGTATTAGGCAGAGAAGAAAACAAACAGGACTTTATGGAAAAGTGGCAAGAAGAAAGACATCATTGGGGAAAAAAAAAAAAAACTCCATTTGGACTGAAGCATAGAAAAAGTTTCTTTGGTCTGATGTGACCAACATTGTACTTTTGGCACGAACCGCTCGATTCGGAAGACATCCGGCATCGCTCATCACCCTGAGAACTTCATCCTCCACCATAGTCTTTCACTTGAGTAAAATTCACCAAGAAAAGTGCTTAGTAAGTGTAATGAAATTGTCCAGAGAAAAACTGCTTGAGTAATTACTTTACCCGAGTAACTGCTGCATTAATGCTACAAAACAAAATGTGTTATTACGTTATTATCTCTTCTGTTACTGACCCCTGATCGAGACGCGTCACTTTGACGCCAACCGTTTCTTGTGGCTGCAAAAACATAACGAGTGACTAGTGACTCTTGTCGTAGCCTAGTGGTTAAGGTGTTGGGCTAACAATCGGAAGGTTGTGAGTTCGATTCCTACGTACACCAGGCTGCCACTGCTGGGCCCCTGAGCAAGGCCCTTAACCCTCAATTGCTCAGTTGTATAAAAATGAGATTAAGAAAATGTAAGTCGCTCTGGATAAGGACGTCCGCTAAATGCTAGTTAATGGTAGTGACTAGTTTCCATCCCTAGTTTATGAATGAATACTTATGCAACAAATAAAAGTCATATTTTTTTTTATTTATTTACACTTTTGACAATCATATTTTCCTGCATTCCAATGTTAAGGCATATGTTGTAAACCAAGTTGTAGATTTTAATTCAAGACTAAAGAAATACACACTGTGGAAAAATTCAAGGGGGTAAATACTTACGCAAGGCAGTGCTTATCAGACAAGCTAATCTGAACAAACACAGGACTGAACGTCAAATGCCTCACGCAGGGCTGCATATGTACAGGAAACCGTAGGGAATAAATTCCTGTGATGACGTCAATCCAAAACAGCTAAAGCGACCGACTGGTAACTGGGCTTTCATGAACCGTCGTGTTTTCGGTGAATGACAAGTCTACGGTTCGGTTTAAATTATCTCAGAGAAGAAAAAATGAACTTCCAACACATACCGAATTCTTCAGGCAATCGTCCTCCACGTCAAAATTAGAGGTGTCTGTGGGGCTGCTGACTTCAGGGATGTACGGGGCCTCGCAAGTGCGGATGTCGTCCCAGTTGATGCCTGAGAAAAAGGGATGGTTCTTGAAGTCCTCTATGCCGTTCTGGCCTAGCCGGTGCTCACGAGAGCAAATCAGCCTGCACATTAAATCTTTGGCCTCTTCGGATACATCAGACATCTGCACGGGGAACTGGAAGCGCTCCTATAAAGGAAAAATAGGACATGATGAAGTGACGGATAAGAGCAGCTTAAATATAGGAAACTATGTCAAATCGGTAGTATAAAGTAACACACAAATTATCCTGAATTTAGCCTTAATACAGTACTCTGGGTTAATGACCTCATTGACAGAATCCAGAATAATCCATTTTATGCAAAGAGAAATGAACTTAAATGAAAGTTATAAGACAATGAGTTTGAGTAACAGGTACTTATTAACGTAAGCTGTCACACATGGTGTGCCCACCTTATGGTTCATGATTTTGCCGTATGTCTCCACTAGCGATTCAGCGTAGAAGGGCGTCTCCCCATAGAGCATCTCATACATACACACTCCCAGAGACCACCAGTCACACTCTGGCCCATACTTTCCTTTCCCATCTTCCATGGCCTGCAGGATCTCAGGAGAGATGTAATCCGGCGTTCCCACCGCGATCGAGGATTGCACCTGAGTAAACCAGAGATCAGAGTTATTCAGAGAAACCATCACTCCACAACATGTTCTTCCTGGGAGGGAAAATTCAGCCCCGTAATGCAGCAACCGAGTTTAAATATAGAGGGACTTACTGTTCCGTCTTGCATAAGTTTGAGACAGGAGCCAAAGTCTGCCAAGCGAATGTGGCCGTTCATGTCCAACAAGATGTTGTCAGGCTTGATGTCCCTTTCAGACACAAGAAACCAAATACTAAAGTTTTATATTTTTTGCATATCAGCATTCTGAAACTTTATGATGTAATAAAGAGAACAGTTTTGGCTTCATGATAGAGACGCGAGATGTTCAAGACAAAGACGAAAGGAATATTTTTCTTCCCATGCAGATGGGAACGGGATTTAAGATATAATGCTTGTAGTATAAAGAAAAGCCCCGAGTCCTCGAGCGCCACAGCATGACACATTTAACACATTCATTTATTCATATTCTGGATTTATTTCTCCTGCTCAGGATCTAATGTTTAAATCACACATTTGTTCATAATCTGAAATACAGAACTACTGTTTATTCATAAGGTGCAAACAAAACTGTGAAGGTGGTCACACTGAACCGGTGTCTGCTGAACTACATCAACACTGAGAATGTTATGAAGTGAATACTATAGACTTGTTCTATAATAAAATATATCGCTTATATATATTGCCTTGTGTAAGATCCTTTTTACTGCATTTTGGTTCGGGATTCATTCATTCATTCATTCATTTCCTACCGCTTATCCGAACTTCTCGGGTCACGGGGAGCCTGTGCCTATCTCAGGCGTCATCGGGCATCGAGGCAGGATACACCCTGGACGGAGTGCCAACCCATCACAGGGCACACACACACTCTCATTCACTCACACACACACTCACACACTACGGACAATTTTCCAGAGATGCCAATCAACCTACCATGCATGTCTTTGGACCGGGGGAGGAAACCGGAGTACCCGGAGGAAACCCCCGAGGCACGGGGAGAACATGCAAACTCCACACACACAAGGCGGAGGTGGGAATCGAACCCCCGACCCTGGAGGTGTGAGGCGAACGTGCTAACCACTAAGCCACCGTGTTCCCCCCGATTCGGGAATCAGTGAAAGAAAATTCACTGTATGTGGGTCTTCTACAAACTGTTGCTGCAAAATTCTAAAGTAACAACTGTATAAAATATGTTTGTGTGCTGAAGCTTTACAGTTTCCATTTACTGGAACTGAGAGACTCTGACAGCGTCAATGTCCTTGTGCACAAAGCACAGAGCTCCATGAAGACACGGTGTGTTAATGTTGGAGTAGAAGAACTCGAGTGTCCTGCACAGAGCCCTGACTCTGACTCAACCCCACTGAACACCTTTGTGATGAACTGGAACACCGACTGAACCCCAGACCTCCTCACTCTTACACCATCAGTGTCTGATCTCACTAATGCTCCTGTAGCTGAATGATCACTAATCCCCCCATACACACACTCCAACATCAGTGTCTGATCTCACTAATGCTCCTGTAGCTGAATCATCACTAATCCCCACACACACACACTCCAACATCAGTGTCTGATCTCACTAATGCTCTTGTAGCTGAATCATCACTAATCCCCTCACACACACTCCAACATCAGTGTCTGATCTCACTAATGCTCCTGTAGCTGAATCATCACTAATCCCCACACAGTCACACACTCCAACATCAGTGTCTGATCTCACTAATGCTCTTGTAGCTGAATCATCACTAATCCCCCCCCCACACACTCCAACATCAGTGTCTGATCTCACTAATGCTCTTGTAGCTGAATCATCACTAATCCCCACACACACACTCCAACATCAGTGTCTGATCTCACTAATGCTCTTGTAGCTGAATCATCACTAATCCCCACACAGTCACACACTCCAACATCAGTGTCTGATCTCACTAATGCTCCTGTAGCTGAATCATCACTAATCCCCCGACACACACACTCCAACATCAGTGTCTGATCTCACTAATGCTCTTGTAGCTGAATCATCACTAATCCCCACACAGTCACACACTCCAACATCAGTGTCTGATCTCACTAATGCTCTTGTAGTTGAATCATCACTAATCCCCACACACACACTCCTGTATCTAGTGTTAAGACTTCACAGAAGACCACACTCACTCACACACTCACACACACACACACACACACACTGCTGAATCATCACTAATCCCCACACACACACTCCAACATCAGTGTCTGATCTCACTAATGCTCCTGTAGCTGAATCATCACTAATCCCCTCACACACACTCCAACATCAGTGTCTGATCTCACTAATGCTCTTGTAGCTGAATCATCACTAATCCCCACACACACACACTCCAACATCAGTGTCTGATCTCACTAATGCTCCTGTAGCTGAATCATCACTAATCCCCTCACACACACTCCAACATCAGTGTCTGATCTCACTAATGCTCCTGTAGCTGAATCATCACTAATCCCCACACAGTCACACACTCCAACATCAGTGTCTGATCTCACTAATGCTCTTGTAGCTGAATCATCACTAATCCCCACACACACACTCCAACATCAGTGTCTGATCTCACTAATGCTCTTGTAGCTGAATCATCACTAATCCCCACACAGTCACACACTCCAACATCAGTGTCTGATCTCACTAATGCTCCTGTAGCTGAATCATCACTAATCCCCCGACACACACACTCCAACATCAGTGTCTGATCTCACTAATGCTCTTGTAGTTGAATCATCACTAATCCCCACACACACACTCCTGTATCTAGTGTTAAGACTTCACAGAAGACCACACTCACTCACACACTCACACACACACACACACACACACTGCTGAATCATCACTAATCCCCACACACACACTCCAACATCAGTGTCTGATCTCACGAATGCTCCTGTAGCTGAATCATCACTAATCCCCACACAGTCACACACTCCAACATCAGTGTCTGATCTCACTAATGCTCTTGTAGCTGAATCATCACTAATCCCCACACACACACACTCCAACATCAGTGTCTGATCTCACTAATGCTCCTGTAGCTGAATCATCACTAATCCCCTCACACACACTCCAACATCAGTGTCTGATCTCACTAATGCTCCTGTAGCTGAATCATCACTAATCCCCACACAGTCACACACTCCAACATCAGTGTCTGATCTCACTAATGCTCTTGTAGCTGAATCATCACTAATCCCCACACACACACTCCAACATCAGTGTCTGATCTTACTAATGCTCCTGTAGCTGAATCATCACTAATCCCCACGCAGTCACACACTCCAACATCAGTGTCTGATCTCACTAATGCTCTTGTAGCTGAATCATCACTAATCCCCACACAGTCACACACTCCAACATCAGTGTCTGATCTCACTAATGCTCTTGTAGCTGAATCATCACTAATCCCCATGCAGTCACACACTCCAACATCAGTGTCTGATCTCACTAATGCTCCTGTAGCTGAATCATCACTAATCCCCCGACACACACACTCCAACATCAGTGTCTGATCTCACTAATGCTCTTGTAGTTGAATCATCACTAATCCCCACACACACACTCCTGTATCTAGTGTTAAGACTTCACAGAAGACCACACTCACTCACACACTCACACACACACACACACACTGCTGAATCATCACTAATCCCCACACACACACTCCAACATCAGTGTCTGATCTCACTAATGCTCCTGTAGCTGAATCATCACTAATCCCCACACACACACTCCAACATCAGTGTCTGATCTCACTAATGCTCTTGTAGCTGAATGATCACTAATCCCCCCACACACACACACACTCCAACATCAGTGTCTGATCTCACTAATGCTCTTGTAGCTGAATGATCACTAATCCCCACACACACACACTCCAACATCAGTGTCTGATCTCACTAATGCTCCTGTAGCTGAATGATCACTAATCCCCACACACACTCCTGTATCTAGTGTTAAGACTTCACATAAGACCGGAGTGCGTTATAACTCATAATAATAATAGGTCATATCATGAGAGTTAGGGTCAGATGTCCACAAACCGTCTGCTACAGTATACAGAGTATATAGACAAAGTGTATAGACCAAAACTAATCCCTATAGAAATGATTTTAGAGGGATTTCTGAAGGTGATGTAAAACAAGCTACGCTACTAAACAAGAATAAAGAATTAAAGTATACGTTCTGAGTCACACTGTACAAAAAGAGCACATAGGTTCAGGAAAAAGAAGAACCGACAGCAACATCAACAAAAAGAAGAATGTTAACAACCATCTGAAGAGAAGTCTGGGCTATAAAGTATGTAGAAGTAGAAAAAGTTATGAACAGACGAGGAATCGGTTTAAGATACGCTAGAGGAGAAACGGGATTAGGAATGTCTGGATCGTGATATCTGAGAAAAAAATGGTGAGAGAAGATTTCTCTCTTTCTCTCAAATTGCACTGATATAAGAGGAAGAAATAGAATAGTTTGTTCCTGTTCTGTTCTAAACACCAATCAGCCATGACATTAAGACCACTGGGGTAGTCTACGTGATACGCAGGTATACGCCGTATACCCGCTAGGAAAGGCCAAGGATTTCCGTACACCCACTTAAAAAGCGTGAGGATACGTAACGATATCGTTTTGTGACAGAACTTTCATTCATTAATTCACCTCGTCTGTGTTGCGAACACAGACTGTGGTTGCGATTGCGAATCGCTAACGTTTTCGGACCATCGGGGCTTCCGTGGCCTGTGACCTGATCTGACGTCACCTACCGAGGAGGAAAATCAGTTGCTTGGCGGTGTTTTGTGGCACAAAGTTGAAATTAACTAACTGATGAAAAAGAAGATATGAAACGAAAGCAGACCCAAACTACACTCTGAGTGTTTTCGGAAGCCTGCGCCTAAAGCTACAGCAGCTTCGGGTGACATTTCACCCACGAGTACAAATGTATTTGGAAAGCTTTGTAAACTACCAGTTCATTCAGTTCATAATATTCTGCAATGAAAGACAGAGTGTTGGTGATAAAACTGAACAAATGTTTATTGTTCACTCTTAAATGTACATTGAAAATTGACAGCTGATAAAACCTGAGCTCCAGGTCCCATATTCATATAACATTTAAGGCTAAATGTAGCTCTTATTAAAAGATATATAGTTCACCCAAAAATGAAAATTGCGTCATTTTTCAAAATATCATCTTTTGCGTTAAACAGAAGAAAGAAACTCGTACAGTTTTGGAACAAATTGAGGGTGAGGAAATAACACGATTTCCATTTTTGGGTGAACTTTATAGCTTTAATAAGAGCTACATTTAGCATTCAATGTTATATGAATATGGGACCTGGAGCACAGGTTTATCAGCTGTCTGTCTTTTGTTGCTTATAATAAATGTGAATGTTGATAACACATAAGCAGTCTTTAATAATGCTCTCAATTACATGTAGATGCATATTTTATGCGTTAGTGAGTGTGGTGGTGCCTATGGGGTGTCGCACTAGGGTGGGTGTGCGTATGAGGCTGGGAGGGGGGGGGATCACAGTATACTCACTACAAAAAACTAGACTACACCACTGATTAAAAGCACCTTCCTAATATTGTGTAGGTCTCTGTTTCAGCTCTTCGATCCATTTCTTTATAATGTTTGCAGTGTGTCAGGGAGCATTTCCTGCTGAAAGAGGACACTGCCATTAGGGAACGCTGTTGCCATGGAGAGGTGCACCAAAATTTAGGTACCGTAGGTGCTTCATGTCATGGTAACATCCACGATACCCAAGGATTCCAGCAGATCATTGCACAGAGCAACACACTGTCTCAACTTCTTCCCATAGTGCATCTTTGTGCCATCTCTTCCTCAGGGAAGTGACACACACACGGCCAACAGACCAGGCCTCCTTCTTCCATCACTCCAGGGTCCGGTTCTGATGCTCAGGTGTCCATGGTAGGAGCTTTGAGTGGTGAACAGCTACCCAGTGTGATCTGACTCCTGCACGTTAGAGCCAGCATTCACTGTTTCAGTAATAACTTCTGTGGGATAGGACCAGATGAGCTAGCCTCCATGACCCTGTATCTGCTTCACTGGATTTTCTTTTGGTATATACTAACCACTGCATAACGGAAACACTACACAAGACCTGCTGTTCTAGAGAAGCTCTGACTCATCTAAGCATCACAACCTGGTTCTTGTCCAAGTCACTCACCCATATTCCTGCTTCCAGTACATCAACTTCAGGAAGTGACTGTTCACCTGCTGTCTAATATATACGTATATCCCACCCACTGACAGGTGTCACTGTAACAAGATATTCAGTGTTATTCACTTCTCCTGTCAGTGGTTTTCATATTATGGCTAATCTGTGTATAAATATTTTGTGATATGTTTTCTCACGGCCGCACTAAACGAGACATGACAGATCGCTGGAGAATTCAGTGTGAGCAAGTTTTAGTCTGGTTTTTATTTGCATGCTCGTTTCCTCGAGCCGTTTGTGGGTTTGCTCTGATGACAGCTTACTGACAGAGTGATTTTGTGTGTGTGTGTGTGTGTGTGTGTGTGTGTTTAAATTGCAGTGTACACCTTTTAAAAAAGGTTTTAAATTTTTTAAACCAACTTTAGCTGTTTAAAGAGTAAAGGTCTCATTCATTCACTACCGCTTATCCGAACTTCTCGGGTCACGGGGAGCCTGTGCCTATCTCAGGCGTCATCGGGCATCGAGGCAGGATACACCCTGGACGGAGTGCCAACCCATCACAGGGCACACACACACTCTCATTCACTCACACACACTCACACACTACGGACAATTTTCCAGAGATGCCAATCAAACTACCATGCATGTCTTTGGACCGGGGGAGGAAACCGGAGTACCCAGAGGAAACCCCCGAGGCACGGGGAGAACATGCAAACTCCACACACACAAGGCGGAGGCGGGAATCGAACCCCCGACCCTGGAGGTGTGAGGCGAACGTGCTAACCACTAAGCCACCGAATCCACCTACAGTATGTGCAAATATTCAGAAGATGAAGACCCTAGTAGAATCCAATGCCATACCAAAACCCCAGCATATTAACAGCCAAATAAATACATTTTGTCTCACTTTTAAAGATATATTACTTTCTCACTTCTAGCTATTATGGTGACGTGACGTACGGCTAAGTTCGGTGACCCATACTCAGAATTCGTTCTCTGCATTTGACCCATCCAAAGCACACACACACACACACACACACACACACACACCGCAGCCATTTATGCTGCGGTGCCCGGGGAGCAGTTGGGGGTTCGGTGCCTTGCTCAAGGGCACCTCAGTCGTGGCCGGCCCGAAACTCGAACCCACAACCTTAGGATTACGAGTCAGACTCTCTAACCATTAGGCCACGACTTGCCCCAAATGCATTTAACTCTGAGAGTCATTTGAATGCGAATGAACCAGATGCACAGTGAAAAAAATGCTCTAATATCCAGTGTAGATATTGCTGAGGTTTGTGTTTCCTTGCAAGTGCATCGCAAGAGCAGACAGAAGGAGCTGGAATGGACTCCATCAGTGGCTTAAGAAAAGCCAGAAGAATATAATGAAATATCTTAAGCAACATGACACAACCTTCCTTAGAGAAAAAGAAAGAGTTTGGATGATTTAGCTACATCTAATAAAGACTTTTTTTCATGTCCAGGATATCGACAGACATGATGCATCGACACCACACACGGGTCGTGATCCTGTTGTGGTTTGCAGGGTTAATCCATTTGTTACAGCCTATGTGGGTGTGCTTCCTGTCAGCCAAGCTACGAATAAGAAAAAGCTTGAGAATGAGACAAAGAATGGGAAGTGAGTGAGGTAGGGTGTTAACACCGGCCTATTTGGCAATCGATTGCTTTGTTTGATTTGCAGAGTTATGTTTAAAGCTGAATCCATTTAAGCAGCAAATTTCCATCATATATCTCTCAAGCCAACAGATTAACCTCTTGCCGAGCTCTTATGTACAGTACGCGCTCGTACTTGTTCAAACTAAATGAGCTGCAGCCCGAGGCTCTGGTTGTACCTTTCTGTTTTTGATAGGATATCTGCATAGCCAGTGTGAGTCATCCCGTGCTGTTTTAAGAAAAAAAGTCGTTAGGTTTTGTTAACCAAAATTCGGCTCAGCACAACGTCTACGATCGCGCACATGGCACTAATCAATAATGCAATGTGCATATGGCTCAGGTCAATATCCTGCTGGAGACACACAATGCGATGGTCGGACACCCCCAAACACACACAAACACACACACACACAGCACAACACACATAGACACACAAAGGGACAGATGCAGCTGTGTCTGGTAGAGAAGGGTTCAGTTGTGGCTACAGAAACATGGGCCACTCCTCTGTGCTGAGGGTTTACTGAGCACAGCAGGAGCTCATGCAAATATCTGGGCCAAGAGAACACAGTATTTAAATTCTGCACTTCTCTGTCTAGTCACAGAATTCTACCGATCACAGGATTAGCATTAGCATGTCATCTTAGACATGAGGCCGGTGTGTATGGAGGCTTTGAACAAATCTAAACATAAAACAGAAGAATTATCGGAATAAAAGAAACGACTCACCTGACGAAATATACTCAATTCCAAATTATTTATTCCAAGCGCGAAGGTCGAAACTTGTTTTTGTTTGATTTTGTGAACCTTTGTTAGTTTTTTCCCCCCCGTCCTCCTGTCGTTTACATCGCTAGGCCTTATTCAGTTTATTCGGAAATAATCTAAAAATGGGACCTAAAGTCTCCTCCAAAAACACTGGAACTGCAGGCCTGTACTTTTTGTTTTGTCGTACACCTAAGACATGTTGGATTGACATCAACGAATATGAAACAATAGATCAGAATTGTATGTCCTGATGTATACAGTACATCTACATGGGTTGAAAAGACCTTTTGTTTGAAGCCACACATTTTTCAATCATTCGGACGTATCGGAGCGTGTCTGAGATGTAACCAGGTCACATTTTGCCCGGTTGTGTCCTGTTAAATTCCATTGTTTAAACAGTTAATAGCTCTGAGTTTTGACCAGAGAGATGTCTATGGGAGAAAAAGCAAGCTATTTCATAGCCGAGTAAAGAAAGACAATTTTTTTATGTTTTATATATATTCCAATGTTCCAGTGAACTTCAACAGCCTGGCATCCTGTCCAGGGTAAACCCTGCGTTGTTCCCTGAGTCTCCTGAGATCGGCACCGAGTTCCTGGTCTTCCGGTAGGATAAGCAGTGTAGAAAACGAATGAATGGACATTCCAGTAATACTTACAGTATGCACAGCTAAAAATGGTGTTATGTTATAAGTTGTAGATGAAGATCTCACACATTTAGATGTAAATATTATGAAATTAAATTCTGGTCCATTGTCTCATTTTCTGTCCTCAAACCCAGATGTCTTCAGTCAGTGTATAAGAAAAACAACAGGACTTTCGAAACAGGCCGTATGAGGCTCTGGACGGGTTGTTTCGGAGAGCGTGTGTGCTGTGCGGCCATTTCTAGCCTGTACTTATTTACTATTTATTCACATACACTGTTCTGTCTTAGTGGACCGCAATTTGGATATTTTCTGTCTGTCTGTGTTATTTTTACTGAAACACAAATAAACATCAGAGATGCCTGTGCAATGGTTATTTTTACACGTTACTCAGCATGTGAACACACACACACACACACACACACACACACACACACACACACACACACACACACACACACAGTTTGCTCTCGGGAGGATCTGACCACGCCGTCCCCACCCTCCCATAGCGAGATGTGTCAAAGTCTCACGGGAGCAAGCTGACCACACCTCTCACCCCATCATTACCGCCTCACTGCTACCCCCACTAACCCCAAAACCAGCATGCAATTATCATGGCAAGAATAGAACGTGTGTTTGTGTGTGTGTGTGTGTGTGTGTGTGTGTGTTGGGGGTGTGCATAAAAATAAACGCATGTGAGAACGTGTTTGTGTTTTAGAGGGTGTTGGGAGGGGGTGGGGTTAGGGCTAGATTGGGAGGGGGATGTGTGTTTCTCTCTGCAGGGTTGATTTAAAGTCCCAACCTTCACGAGTGCAAACACATTAATCACAACAAAGCTCGGAGCTACCCGTATTTCGTCTTCATCCAAACGAGAACGAGCCACTTCCTGTGTATTTACAGGTTTCCCAGCAACACTCACACGTGTGTCTGTCTGACTGAAGACGATCCTGTCACACCGCAGAGTTCGCCTGACATGATTTTTATTCACGAGACGCTCTTTGTCATCGTACTGCATTTCACACTCTAGGCAGGATTGCGACAAGATATTGAAATGACTAAACCTGCGTTTTCACAGCGTCAGTTAAATCACTTAAAGTTCATCCCCCTGCTCGAGCCTGGCTAGTGTCTGGCACATAAACTACACTGCTACATACATTCATCCACAAATCAGACGTTGTTCCACTAAAAATGACATCTTTTGCTCCTTTTAACCACAAATCAGATGTATTATTACCTCAGCTGGTGGGAAATCACCAGTATCTGTTCATCAAATCTGCACATAAACACGGCGATTATTATTGTCAGGAGCTGCTACTAGAAGCAAGTACCTCACACCTGCAGGGTCGGGGTTCGATTCCCGCCTGCTCCTTGTGTGTGTGGAGTTTGCATGTTCTCCCCGTGCCTCGGGGGTTTCCTCCGGGTACTCCGGTTTCCTCCCCCGGTCCAAAGACATGCATGGTAGGTTGATTGGCATCTCTGGAAAATTGTCCGTTGTGTGTGTGTGTGTGTGTGTGTGTGTGTGTGTGTGTGTGTGTGTGTGTGTGTGTGTGTGTGTGTGTGTGTGTGAGTGAATGAGAGTGTGTGTGTGCCCTGTGATTGGTTGGCACTCCGTCCAGGGTGTATCCTGCCTCGATGCCCGATGACGCCTGAGATAGGCACAGGCTCCCTGTGACCCGAGAAGTTCGGATAAGCGGTAGGAAATGAGTGAGTGAGTGATGAGTAAATTGGGTTCCACTTCTTTGTGTAGCCCCGCCCACTTTATTCTCATTACGAATGACTGAATCTGACCATTTTGCAATAGAGATACAATAATGGGAGCATTCTGATCTAAGATAAGCTCTGCTAAGGCCAGGTGATGGAGGTACATCAGCTCACCTGTGGATGTAGTGCAGCTGGTGGACAGAGTCGATCGCCAAAACCATCTCTGCCACGTAAAACTTAGCCATGTCCTCAGGCAAGCGGTCCTCGAACTTGCTGAGCAAAGTCAACAGATCACCGCCGACGTAGTAATCCATCACCAAGTACTGTAGAGAGAAAAGAAGAAAGAAAGAACAGATGAGACTTTGGAAACACACAAGACAGATGTTTCCAATGATGGAACCGTTCATAAAAACCGAATCTCCGTTTACGTTTCCATCCCGCTGCAGGAAGATCGAACGTTATGTAGGATAATCTTAGCATTCAGCAAAAAGTACAGCAACACACTGAACAGGAGAAGAAGTGGAAGATCTAGAACATCTAGAACAGATGTTTAAACACACTACAGCAGCAGTTTGAAGCCCCGAACTTCTGATCAGTAACCCAGAGTCTTACGCTACATTCAAATAACCTCAGAAATGAAGAATTCAAAGCTTGGAAGTTATGACCTCTTGTCAGATGCAGCATCAGGCCACTGAATCACCAGGGAAAAGTGTTTTTGTTTAGCTTCGAGTTAATTAAATCATTTTAATAATGTTGCAAATGATATAAAATCTGCTCGCTCTACACAAACCATCATTTCCATGCTCGATGCCAGCCGGGTCACACGAAGCACACGGAAATAACCGAAGCTAAAACAAAATAAAATAATATCGTGAAAGAAGAAAAATATCGACCGATTCTCAGCCAAATTTGGGATTTTAATATAGTGGATCAGTCAATCGGTGCTGCGGAAAATACACAGTATTCCGGTCAACAGTGAAAGTGTGATTTTTTTTTTTTTTTTTGATGGGAGAAATGAACACAAAATCAGGTGCTGTGATATTCTGAGGATCTTTTACAGGTTGCACGATTCCACTCAACTATAAACCGCTGTAGAAAAGTGTCACCCAAGTGAGGATGAGGTTTACTTCTGAGTCTGGTTCATAAATTTGTTGTGCAGACTGAAGAAAGCCCAGGTGTTTAGTCTTGGGTCATGAAGAATAAGGGGAGGAAAATACATAAATGGGCATATGGGTGAAAGGTGCTGGAAAAATAAGGGGAAATTGGTGAAAACGTAGCGGGCGAAGTCGGTAAACAGGGGGATGTGAGGAAGGTCACCAGGTGGGACGCCTAGGAGCGCCAGGGTATATATGGAGGAGATTTTCAGGGGGTCGTGGGGGTGTTTTTACTTTTGCAAGAATGTCGAGAGAGTTTTTTGTTTTTGATTGATTTTTGCATGACATGCTCTTTTTGGGCTTTTCATTTGTTACTTTCAATCTTCTTAGAAGATTGTTGGCTGATTGACCGCAATAAAGAAGTTTGCTCGTTCGCATCACACCTCCAGGGTCGGGGTTCGATTCCCGCCTCCGCCTTGTGTGTGTGGAGTTTGCATGTTCTCCCCGTGCCTCGGGGGTTTCCTCCACCGGTCCAAAGACATGCATGGTAGGTTGATTGGCATCTCTGGAAAATTGTCCGTAGTGTGTGAGTGTGTGAGTGAATGAGAGTGTGTGTGTGCCCTGTGATGGGTTGGCACTCCGTCCAGGGTGTATCCTGCCTCGATGCCCGATGACGCCTGAGATAGGCACAGGCTCCCCGTGACCCGAGAAGTTCGGATAAGCGGTAGAGAATGAGTGAGAGTGAGTGAGAGTCTAACTAAAACAGTCTTTAGTAACCAAAAAGAGAGGAGGACACCCTGCGATGTGTCGACTTGGAGACGGGCTCTGAGTTACGACGTTCCTCTCAAGGTTTCTTCCTCATATCTTTTTTCCAAGCCACTGTTTTTATTGTGTTTCTACACTTCTGTAAAGCTCCAGATGTCAGCTGTTAAAAGTTCTATACAAATAAATTAATTTGATTTGAAATGAACTGAACGTTCGGAACACGAGTACAGCTCTCGTACAAAGCCGTTACACGTGTGTCTTCACTGCTAGAAGAATCTTGCGCTTGTTAAATCTACAAAATAAATAAATAAATAAACAAACAAACAAACAAATAAATAGATAAAAATCGGCTTTGCGGAAAAACCTGCCGTTTTTTTTCTGGGGAAAAAAAAAAAAAAAAAAGATTTTTGAAAGATCCCTGAAGTGGAAACATGGCAGCCGTGTGCATTTTATTTCACTTTTAGTGACTGTTCTGTAATTAAAAGCATTCTGAAATCAATATTACTTCCACTTATCAAAACTCTTATTAGGGTTATTTTTTTCACCGTTCAACAGATGCGAGCAAATAAGTCACATCCTCTACACTCCACCAAGAAGTGTGATACACCTCCATCACTCATCCCTCAACAAAGACCTATTTTCTTCTTCACACTTCGTCTAAATACCTCACGTCCTCTCACCTCCGTGCTTTCTTTGTGTTCTTTTCCCACAAACCTTATCAAAATAACAACTTTAGTCTCCGCAGCCAGCAGACTGTATCTGTAACTTAAGCGTCCCCATTAGTCTCATCATTGCTTACAGATTGTAATCGGACGAGCGATCGGACCTGAAACACACAAACCGTTGAATGCCATGACAGATTTTCCTCATCGCGGCTCAAAAAAATCATCCGTTAGAGTTGAATCACACAGATAAACCCTCCCTCCTCCCTCTTTTCACTGCTCCGTAAACACAGACATGGGAAAGTCTCTCTCAGTAGGAGTCAAAAGCATCTACACACACACACAAACACACACACACACACACACACACACACACACACACACACACACACACACACACACACACACACACCAGCTGTGAGATAATTTCCCCTGAATCTACAGTCTATAACAGCAGATTCAGGGACAAGCCCAAGTCCATTTTAAGTCCAAAGATTATCTGATATCAACAGCCAGACAGCAGCCAGAAACCAACCACTTTTTTTTTTTTTTAGGATGACTCCAACAAAATTACAACCCTACAAAAATCATGGGAAATTACTCACCAAGTTGTTCTCATCCTGGAAAGCGTAATGTAAAGTGGTGATCCATTGGCTGTCCCCGTTCACCAGCACGTCCCTCTCCTCCCGGAAACATGCCGTCTGAGAAAGGAACGTATAAAAACCGTCACAGGAAGTCCATTAAAATCCAGTAAAATATAAAAAACATTATTATTAGCTTTAGGTATAAAATCACAGAGCCATATTTCGCGTGTGTCACACTGTAAAAACGGAGCCGGGATTGTAAAGCGACGCTCACCTCGGCCCTCTTCAACATCTTCCACTTGTTTAGGATCTTCATGGCAAACACTTTGTCTGCGTTCTTCACCTTTACAACAGCTACCTGTGAAGAAGTGCATTTACAATGGTGGTGATGAAGACTACAATAAACTAGGTTAAGCTACTGTAGAGAGAGAGAGAGA
Source organism: Tachysurus fulvidraco (assembly GCF_022655615.1). Taxonomy (NCBI): domain Eukaryota; kingdom Metazoa; phylum Chordata; class Actinopteri; order Siluriformes; family Bagridae; genus Tachysurus; species Tachysurus fulvidraco. Next base: position 2,971,041 of record NC_062533.1, read on the forward strand.
GAGAGAGAGAGAGAGAGAGAGAGAGAGAGAGAGAGAGAGAGAGAGAGAGAGACAGAAAGAAAGAAAGAAAGAAAGAAAGAAAGAAAGAAAGAAAGAAAGAAAGAAAGAAAGAAAGAAAGAAAGAAATATAGACCTCCGCTCCCTCCCTCCCCTGCCTCTCCCTCTCACCCTCCCTCCCTCCCTCCCTCCCTCCCTCCCTCCCTTCCTCCCTCCTCCCTCCCTCCCTCCCCCTCCCCTCCCTCCTCCCTCCCTCCCTCCCCCTCCTCCCTCCCATCCTCCCTCCCTCCCTCCCTCCCCTCCCTCCCTCCCTCCCTCCTTCCCTCCCTACCTCCCTCCCTCCTCCCGTCCCTCCCTCCCCTACCTCCCTCCCTCCCTCCCTCCCTCCCTCCGCTCCTCCCTCCCTCCCTCCCTCCCGCCCTCCCCCTTCATACCCTCCCTCCCTCCCTCCCTCCCTCCCGACCCTTCCCTCCCTTCCTCCCTCCTCTCTCCCTCCCTCCGCCCTCCCTCCCTCCCTCCACCTCCCTTCTCTCCCCCTCCCTCCTCTCCTCCCTCCTCCCTCTCTCCCTCCCTCCCTCTCCCATCTCTCCCTCCCTCCTCCCTCCCTCTCCCCCCCTCCTCCCTCCCTCTCCTCCCTCCCTCCCTCTCTCTCTCCTCCCTCCCTCCCCTCTCCTCCCTCCCTCCCCTCTCCTCCCTCCCTCTCCCTCCCTCTCCCCCCCTCCTCCCTCCCTCCCTCCATCCTCCTCCCTTCCTCCCTCCCTCCTCCCTCCCTCCCTCCCTCCCTCCTCCCTCCCTCCCTCCATCCCTCCCTCCCTCCCTCCCTCCTCCCTCCCTCCCTCCCTCCTCCCTCCCTCACTCCCTCCCTCCCTTCCTCCCTCCCTCCTCCTATCAAGAAAGAAAGAAGGAATTCGGATTGTTTTTCTTCGGACACTTTCCCTGACTAGTGGCATATGACCAGGATACGTTGCGCTCACTTCAGTACTGCGCACCTCTACATCAACCACACAACAGACAGAAGGCACTAAATGTCCTGCAGTGTGGGGGTTCAGTGCCCACTAGGCACACGGTAACACAACACTAATTCTTTGGCCGTGTTTTTGTTCCCTACATAGTGGTCTGATCAGGGAGGGAACGCGCTGCTCTTGGCCTCTGGCTTTACTCATGATGGACTAGCTTTCACGGTTCTCTTTGCTCCTTAACATTTAAAAAAAAGGCAGTTCCTCAGTCTGAGACTTTCATCAGGCCACTCATGTGAAACAATTAAAACACAGAAAGTTTGATAAGAACAGAGAGAATAAGGACCACGAGCAACTTATGAACACTGTCTTTGGAAATGACTTGAATGTTAAATTTCTTTTTTCACTTGAACTCAAGGAGTCCAGGTATATCTTATAATTAGATGGTTCTGGATGGCCTGCTACTAAATAAACAGGAATAATAATAATAATAATAATAATAATAATAATAATAATAATAATAATAATAATAATAATAATAATAATAATGTAAAACACCTGCTGATTCCTGCTCCAAACTCAGAGTCATTCAAATATCCCAAACCCACTGAATCCCACGAAGCGTGAAGATACAGTATCTCATCCGAGATCTTTTTCCACTGTCCGATTCCCCTCAGCTTCACTTCCTTTCAAAAAGGTCTAGTAATATAAAAAAGTTTGGTGTGTTGCTGCTTCTAGCTGCGTCTGACAGAGTTGGCGAGATTTAATAGGAATAAAATGCCATGTTAATTTGTGGATCATGGATATTTGGATGGATCATGTATACAGGATACATGATCAAAATATCCATGGATCATGGATATTTCTGACTCTGGCTTCAGAACGCTCTCCATGTGTTAAAGCAATCCAGGCTCAGCTGGAACAGGCTGAGAAGTTTTCTGAGTTACGGTGAAATAAAAGCCCAATAAAAACGTCTGCTAAGTCAGCCATGGGGGCTTTAACGCTGGGCTTCTCTCCAGAGCCCTCTTGTTCACAAGGCCAGTGCTCAACAACCAGGTCTCAACACCTACTCCAAAAGCACTGGCTTTCTTGGCATACCTGTGTGCCACACATTCCCCAGTGAATGCATCATGGCTGGTGACACTACCAGCTATATTACATAAATACCGAAGAGCGCCCCTTACCCATTTTCCGAGTGTAATACAAACAACCCTGCATCATAAAACCGCACATTTAAGCCTTGTTCAAATACGTTTTTTTGACTCAACAAGCCGATATCACGTCCTACATATTCTCTATATTTCTGAATCACGGTCCCACTGACTTATGCTGAGTATTAAAGAAAAAAAAAGGAAAATAAATGTACATGGACGACCAAACGTACCAAATGTGCAGACACGCACTTTTACATCATTAGATTACATAATTTATTCATTTATAATTTCTTAGTTAGCCGATTATCCCACAGCATGTTGCGTTTTTGCGTATTTACGGCTTCCTCTAAGGCATTGTTTTACAAGGCCTCCGTCTGTGCTAAAATGATCAAATGAGCTTTATGGTGCAAATAGGAATAACTTATTACACGACGTGCCGTACACATACCTCCCCGAATGCTCCTCGACCAATCACCTTCAGGATCTCAAAGTCCTCCTTGTGCAGGCGCATCTGCTTCACTTTGGAGGTGAAGGGTTTGGCTGTAGAGAGATGAGATGCGATCAGATCAGATCGGTATCAGTCTAAAATGTAGAAATAAGTAACAAACGCTAACAATGCTAATAATAAGTCTAGGTAAATTTCCAAATACCAAAAGGAAATCCTGTATAAGAGACACTAAAAAATCAGAGATGAACGAAAATGAACTTGCGTACTTTATTGACAAGGAAAGAGTTGCTTTAGACATCCTTAGACATACACTCAGCTGACACTGTATTAGAAACACCTTTACACTTGTATCCAAATCAGTGTGGCACCAACGCAGTGTATAAAACCATGTAGATGGAGGTTCAGCGTAGCATGTAATTGCTACCATAAAACATCAGAATGGAGAAAGAGTGACTTTGACCACCTTTGGGGCTGTTGGTGATAATAACTTAAATAATAACTCTTTACAACCATGGTAAACAGAAAAGTATCATTTGCTTGTCACATACAGTATACATTACAGCACAGTGAAATTCTTTCTTTGTGTATCCTAACTTTGGAGGTTGGGGGTCAGAGTGCAGAGTCAGCCATGATACAGTGCCCCCGGAGCAGAGAGGGTTAAGGGTTAAACTGCCTGACAGGGTCAGCTTGGCAGTGCTGAGGCTTGAACCCCAATCCTCTGCTCAACAATGCTGCTGCCCGACTCGAGACATTGACATGGGACAACGCTGCCCGACTTGAGCCTCCAGTGCCCTCGAGGCATATAACTTGAGCAGAAAACCACATTGTGATCCAGTTCAAGGAATCTGAGGCATGGTATAAGGAGTATAATAGAGTCCCATAGTCTGTTTAGCTGATATACCATGAGGATGATAGAAATATCAATCCTATGATCATTCATTAAAACACATTTCTCAGCAAACCGGACGTCACACTTGCACGGCTAATACGACGATTATTAGTGTGGAACGTTATGACTGATTTGTCTCCGTTGTTTCATTCAAGATGGAGGAGTCTAACTGTCTGAGGAACAGAGGAACCTGAAAACTGAAAAGGGCAGGCGCTGGATTTCAGTCCATCGCTCTGATAAAGAAGCGGGCCGCCATAATCACATAAACACGATCACACGACTATCGTTACTATTAATTCTGCTTAAAACAATCCTAAAGTCTTTTTTTTTTTACAAGTGAACTAGAACGGTCCCTGATTTGTTTTTGTCAATGTGACTGCAAGAAGAGGCTTTAGTAAAGAAGATCCAAAATCTCTCATCTTCCATTAGAATGATAAATGGTTTCATCCAGTTGGGGGGGGGGGGGGGACAAACTAGGCCTCTGTAAATGGACTAAGCTTACACAGAAGCACTTGAACAGTGCCTACATCACCCCTGCTTATGCTTTTAATAATGATGTGCTAGACAAAGTGTTCCAGGTTGTGAGCACTGCCCATTTTTTCCAGAGTTAGATTTGTTTAGGTTTTTCTAAATACATTAAAGTTTGTGTTTAAGTGTTAAATTTTTTTGTACCACACATTCTTTCTTGACAAAAAAAAGTATATTCTTTTGAATAACAAATCTTTCATTAAATAGGTCAAGGGACAAACCAAATCCCAAAACAAAGCCTTCTTATCCGCATGATTTACAACGGTAAAGTTTAAATAAGAATGTCTTCAGGTTTCCTCCGGGTACTCCGGTTTCCTCCCCCGGTCCAAAGATATGCATGGTAGGTTGATTGGCATCTCTGGAAAATTGTCCGTAGTGTGTTTGTGTGTGTGTGTGTGTGTGTGTGTGTGTGTGTGTGTGTGTGTGTGTGTGTGTGTGTGTGTGTGTGTGAGTGAGTGAGTGAGTGAGTGAATGAGAGTGTGTGTGTGTCCTGTGATGGGTTGGCACTCCGTCCAGGGTGTATCCTGCCTCGATGCCCGATGACGCCTGAGATAGGCACAGGCTCCCGGTGACCCGAGAAGTTCGGATAAGCGGTAGAAGATGAATGAATGAATGAATGAATGTCTCCATATGTCATGGAGATATACTAGATTATTGTCTCACCCTCATTATGATTACTGTTGGCTAATGAACCAAGCAGGCTTATTTTTAAATGCAAAATTAAACTGTCGACTTAAAGCAATGATCATGTTCATTCTTGAACTCGATCGAGTTTCCCAGCACTAATAAATCTATATTTATTTATACACTTCTCCTGTTATTGAACATCATCCATTTTGAAATGGAAATTGAAACCCATAGTCTGGGCTTTGGGTGACCTGATACACAGAAAAGTGAGACACTGGACTGATCGTTCGGTCCCTTCTGTAATCTGAATGAAAGTGACCTGAGTGAAGTTGCCGCATTGCGAGACTGTAAAGACACATCTGAAACTGGCGGAGAGAGTGTGAGGGTTTGTGAGCTTGTGAGAAACAGAGAGAGCTGAGGTAAATTTGTCTTTACGTTCAGGATTTGAGGGATGTATAGAAGTCTACGAGGAGGTATTTACATGCGTCGGTGTGTGTACGTGCTCTGTGTGTGTGTTGTCCTACAGATCTGGCAATGGGACATCTGGAAGTCATAAGAGAAATTATTTACGGTCGTGGTGAGGTAAAAGCACAAAAATGCCGCCTTGAGGAGAAGGAAGGACCTGGGAAATGGCTTCCCCTGCCACCTTCCAGAGAGCAGAGGCGTGTAGCATCCAGCACAAAAAGACATATATTTACTGAGTATGTGGTCAGTCAGATTATTATAGAATATTACAGCTTATAGTATAGTTTACAGAAATATATTACTTGTTTTTTTTTACTAGTTTATTTATGTTCATATTACTTATGTAGCACATATAACATCCCAAATCCACTCAAATGTTTCTCAACAAAAAACGATTTCATTGCTTATACTAAATGTAAACGACTTTCTACTGAACTTGAGTTTATGAGGGCTGCAGAACCACAGGTGCTCTGGACTAATGTGTAATATTTAGAGAGCTGTACAACGATGAGTGTGGAGAAGGTGGAGAAGGTGGAGGCTTCTTGCATGCTTAGGGCTGAATGAAAGATTTTCATGAACTATGATATTCCATCAGGGAGGCTTCTGATCATCCCCAATTATGTATGACAACATACATGCTTCAAACACTGGACCAAACATACAGCCAAAGTCTTAACCTTCACAATTTTAGAAAGAAAATAATAATAATAATAATAATAATAATAATAATAATAATAATAATAATAATAATAATAATAATAACTAGACTAAAACCCCAGTCTCAACTACATCACCCCAAACCATGTATCACAATGTGATCTGGTCTGATGAGACCAACTCTAAAGATATAAAGAACGGTACATTTCCTAAAGAAAATGTGAATGTGCTTGCACGTGGCAAGTTCCCCTCATCGTGCTGAGTGTTTTGATATGTCACATGTCCATGTTGTGCTAAATTTTTTATTTCGGTCATTTTGGGGGCGGGGCTACACGTGACGTCAGTTCCCCTAATCGTGCTGAGTGTTTTGATATGTCACATGTCCATGTTGTGCTAAACTTTTGATTTCGCTAATTTTGGAGGCGGGGCTACACGTGACGTGAGCTTCCGTACCGGGAATTCCGGAATTCCGATCGCTTATAAAAGTCATAGCACACCTCTCCTCAATGAGCCGGTCGATTTGACACCTTGAGAGTGTGCTTTACATCTACAGAGAGAATAAAAGAGTTTTAAGAATTCTCCATTCAAGTCTATGGGGGGAAAAAAAACCCTTTGAGCTTCCGTAGCGGGGCTGCAGGACAACTGGAAGGCCAGTCGGTACACCAATTTAAACTTTGTTCAGAGTGTCACCCTAAAGGACCTGGCCCAGTTTGGTGTAGAGAGTTCGAAAGCTTGCCGAGTTATAAACCTCCAAAATTTATAATGGGAGTCTATGGGAAAAAAGGCCACTTTGAGACCCGGTACCAGAAGTACCGGTACTCGGATCGCTTATAAAAGTCATAGCACACCTCTCCTCAATGAACCGGTCAATTTGACACCTCATTCATGGGTCTAGGACAAAAGCTGCGGGACAAGTTACACGCCGAAGTTTTGTCCGGAAGAGTATGCAGGATAGTAAGTATGTCGCTTTGCAAGCACCGTTAAAAAGAAAGAAAGAATTCAACTTAAATCTAAATACTGATATACCGATCTTCAAATTAATGTAAATATAAAAATTGTACATGGCTTCACACGAGACCTGGGAGCAGTGACAACCACAAGAGCAACTCCCTAGTGGTTAACATTTTCTTAAATAGACTGTGGCACTCCATCGATAAATTACAGATGTAAATAAATTGAAACTGCAGGCTTTCATTCACAGGCAGAATGTGATGCGAAGGCAAAAGGTGATATTCAAAGAGAACAGCTGGCCAAAATCAAACACAGAGTAAAGACCTGTAATTTTTGCAGTTTCTGGGGAGTCTCAGACAAACACACACACACACACACACACACACACACACACACACACACGTATACACACACATCAGGGATAAGGAAAAGCTGTAAATCATTCATACAATCTAAACGTATTGAAATGTGCCCAAGAATCACCTTCATACTGAATCCACATGCAGTGGGGCATTAAATTGGGTTCACAGCTACAATGAACCTCTGAAGTAAAAGTTCACTCTCACTCACTCACTCATTTTCTACCGCTTATCCGAACTTCTCGGGTCACGGGGAGCCTGTGCCTATCTCAGGCGTCATCGGGCATCGAGGCAGGATACACCCTGGACGGAGTGCCAACCCATCACAGGGCACACACACTCTCTCATTCACTCACACACTACGGACAATTTTCCAGAGATGCCAATCAACCTACCATGCATGTCTTTGGACCGGGGGAGGAAACCGGAGTACCCGGAGGAAACCCCCGAGGCACGGGGAGAACATGCAAACTCCACACACACAAGGTGGAGGGGGGAATCGAAGCCCCAACCCTGGAGGTGTGAGGCGAACGTGCTAACCACTAAGCCACCGTACCCCCCCCTGAAGTAAAAGTTCTACTGCTTTAAAAATCTTCCTCAGGCTCAGACACACAGAGATGATGTACATTGTGTTTAGACAAATATATGAACAATCATCGGAGAAAAAAATAATTCTGAGCTCTGGGTGTTTTAACAAAGGACTTATGAAGAAAAAAGCTCTGTAAAGTGCATCATGTAGCCTTTCATATTTATTCCTTGAACAGAAATAGAACCGCTTTTTTTAACAGCATATTAGCTTGAAAATGTTGATTGTCTGCCACCTTCACAATGTTTTTAAAAAAAAATCTCTTTTACTTACTTTTATGTTACTCTCAATGTGTCAAACGGCACTTGTGTTTTTTTTTTTGTTTTGTCTAGACGTACGCGTAGATGTGTGTGTGTGTGTGTGTGTGTGTGTGTGTGTGTGTGTGTGTGTGTGTGTATGTGTGCTGTAACCCTGCGTTCACGCTACTGAGAGAAATGTCACACACGTTGCTTGTGTTTTGTGGTAGCGTAGCCTCTGCCCACAGCTCACAGCACATGCATGGTGTAACACAGCATACCAATTACTGGTCTTTAAAATATATTTCAACTAATTGTACAATTTTAAAAAAGGGAAAAACATTAGCATTATACATTAGCAGTAGATTAGCAGCATACCACCATGTACCTGTAGAGTGATATACTGTATCTTCTCCTAACAAAACCCAAATTAAACAACACACATATGTTGTGAGAACTGTGTATCTGATTTGTGTGCCATGCTTCATATGAACTATTCTGTATATAACTTCCTATACACTCTTTAGCGACATAAATAATCTCTGCTTCTTCCTTCCGAGTTTTATTTCACTTTGTAACGTCTGGAATAGACAAATTTACCAAGAGATCAGACATTTCAATTGAATGAAAAAAAAACTGTTGTTTTTAAATTTTTTGACTTGTTAAAGACTAATTAGTGCCTCGGGGGTTTCCTCCGGGTACTCCGGTTTCCTCCACCGGTCCAAAGACATGCATGGTAGGTTGATTGGCATCTCTGGAAAATTGTCCGTAGTGTGTGAGTGTGTGAGTGAATGAGAGTGTGTGTGTACCCTGTGATGGGTCGGCACTCCGTCCAGGGTGTATCCTGCCTCGATGCCCGATGACGCCTGAGATAGGCACAGGCTCCCCGTGACCCGAGAAGTTCGGATAAGCGGTAGAAGATGAAATGAAAGACTAATTAACTGCAGGAACTGACAACTGTACCCCACACACACCCACACACACCATACACTTGATCAGATAAATCATTCAAGTGTAATTTGCATTAAGTTGAGAAATTTCAACACATGTTGCTAGTATGGAGGCTCTGTGTATCACACATAAATAATACGTGGTCGTTTTGTTGCTCGCTAACAAGCATGCACCTTGAAATGCACTCGGCTCACCGCTTCATCCCTTCATCCCTTATGAGGCTTCATTAACTTCCAACTATTCCACTAAACATACAGTGAATCCTGGTCTAGTTGGTCATGATGATTGCAAAGGAAAACAAACAGCAGGAAAGCGAACAGATAAAATGACACCCGTATTAACTAAAGAATGAGAGTAAAGTCAGTGTAACATAAAGATAGCCAACAAAATAAAAATAAGGATACTGGAATGCAGCAACATTTCTCGAATGGTGTACAAGACTCTGGTCTACGTAGACTGATACATTGGCTGCTCTACATATCAGGACAGTAGTCTTTATTTTAGTCTCTCTCTCTGTCGAGATACACATGTTACTCCTGAGCTCACAGTGTTCCTGACCACTTCTGCCCTCCAGACATAACTGATTCACTCCGATGCCCTACCTCTGGTTGACATTGCTGAGAATGGCTCCACATGGTCTACCTGGAGATATAAGGAGCTGTTGTGGAGAGAACCAGTTGGAGACCAAGGCAGTGGCTTTGCCAAGCATTAGCATCACCCAATAAACTAAAAAACCCCAACGTGTTTCCTATCGAGTCCAGGCTTCTTATTTGCGTCCCTCAGAGATTTCCTTGAGCAATAGAAGATATAAATATACACAAACAGCAAGTAAACATTTTCTCTGTAGTTTTCCAGTACAGATACTTTCTAGGCCACAGCTGATCCCTAAGGCTGGGAACAAAGCACTAATTATAACCTGCAGAAGAAAGGTGTCACGGCTGGGTCATAAACCCACAGCCATCCTGAAAATATGCGTTATGACAAAACATGTCCTGACGAGTGCTTTAGTGAAAAGTGTAGAGCGAGGATCAGTTCACACATGAGAGATTATTGCAAAACACCGTGCGGAGCAGACAAGCAGTAGAGGGTAGGGAAGAAAGCGAGCCATGTATTTCCGACACAGGAGGAAAGAAAACACACACACACACACACACACACACACACACACACACACGTGGCTCGATCTGCTATGCGTAACAAAGTGTGATATCGTTCAGGGACCAAATGCACAGCCTCTGATAGATGCCATAACCCCCCACCACTATAAAACTCCACCCCCTCCGTCTCCTTCCTGCAGCAGGCCGGAGACTCACTCAGCACTCATAATGAGATGGAAGCTGTCTCTGACCTTCATATCACCAGTGTGTCAGGAACCAAACCTGACCTTCATTGCTACACTACTAGCATTTAGTGCTTATGTCAGTTATCCTGAGATATCGTGAACTGAAATCGATCGATGTGAACAACGACGGTACGGTAAAACGGAGGCACTTTTCTTCCCCAATTGGTATAATATTGAAAGCCATCCAATATTGTTTTCTTAAAATCAATCCCAACAAATGGGTCAATCCATGTGAAATCCATGAGCGATGAGATCTAGTTATTATTCTAGTTATCACTGGCTATTTTCAAGCGGCGGTTGAAGACCTACTTATTCAGGAAATCCTTATCTTCTGCAAAAAAAAACAAAAAAAAACAACACAAAACCTTTTGACACTTTTCCGTTGTAAAGTTGAACAAATGTTTTAAACTCATGGTATCTTAAGTATGTAACCTAGTGAACCAGCATTAATGTGTTCAGTGTTAGAGATATAGGCACTTATGTACGTCGCTCTGGATAAGGGCGTCTGTCACATGCTACCACTCGAACGGACATGTTATTAGCAAAGGCACAAAAACGGATTGAACTATATTGTCAAACATGTGATGTTTTACTACAAAAGGAAATGCCTTACATGCATTACAAGCTACTACACCTTTTGAGACCTTGTCATACATGATTTCTGTAATACGTTTGTTTAATTTCAGCCATACTCCTAACTTTTCCACCAGGGATCGAAAGACATGCACTGGAGGCTGATATGCATCTGTCTATGAGGTAAGCAAATGTCTGATATTAACCATATTGTGTACAAAAGGTCAGATATATATATATATATGTCTAATCTCTACTTTTGAAGAATGTGATCAGACGTCACTCTGATGGATTTGATATACAACGATTCAAGGTTTTCGCTTGCTTGTGGAGTCCATGGCAGCTCAAAGCGTACACTCTTATTAAAGTGAAAAGGAGCCGAACAAAATAATCACACCTGCATGTGATGTCAATGTGGCCTTTAAAATAAAGGTCACTGCAGAAATAATGAGAAAACTTCCTGGTTGTAAGTCATAGATACCATAATAAAGTCCACCAGATTGAGAACAATTCGATTTTTTTTTTCCCCTAGAAAACGTCACATCAGACAACAAATCCTACACAGGGTTAGAATGTCAGGGAATAACATGCCGCACACCCAGCTTCACCCCACCCCCCCTTCTCTGTATATCCAAATGAATACACCTCAGCGCTGTAGATAATACTAATAACACAGAGCTCTTCTACTCCTGTCTCACTTCGATCAAAAAACGGAGACACGGAATAATCCATCGGGCTGAAAATAAAATAATCGTCTCGTATTCGATGATAAATTGCATCTGTTCTCACAGAGAGGGAATTATTTAGTATGCAGCCGAGCATCGTTCTGCATGCGGTACAGCATCCCCATAAATAGATTGGCTGACCCTGTAATGCAGCAATGCACTAAAAAAAAGAAGATAGCACTATGAGAACTGCAAACACACACAAACACACACACACACACACACACACACACACACACACACACACTCATACACACAGAGACAGAATTCAGATCAATCAAATAACAGCACAGCCAGCTGATCCCTTCCTGCTTGATACAGTCAGCAGAATTAGAGGACGTCGAACAGCACCGGCTCTTCAGTGCAGTCAAGACTGCTTGCTAATGGAGACCCGAGGCAGCCACAAAGCAGACTGAAGCAAGCATTTAGACCCATATGGATTTTTTTTCCATACAACTGGGTGCTCAATGGCCCAGCAGTGGGTGCTTGATGGACCTCAGATTCAAACTCACAACCTTGCAATCAGTGAGCTACTGTAGCACCTTGACTACTAAGCTACCACATCCGTCATCCCGTACCGTATTCATGAATATGAACACGAATATGGAAGGAGAGTACAAAAACACAAATTATAGATGGTATTAAAGCAACAAAGCAATAAAGAAAGAAGCTGCTGCAAAGGCTGTGTGTATCGTGCACGTCTTCGTTCTGCAATCTGGAGCTCTGAGTCAGCGATTTCTTCCCCCCACCTCCATCCAAAGCTTCTCATGCCTGAACAGAATGCAGAGATGCTCGACCTACAGCTACGCCCGAAGGTTCACGTGCACCACACAAACTAGTCCTAGTCCAGACCACCTTTGAAATGAAAAAAAAAGTGCCTACAAATACCGATACCTCATTTCACATAATAATACTTTCTAATACAAAGGTTTCCAATGCAGTAACTCTTTAAAATATTGCTATGAGGTGAACAAACCACAAGCCCAGACACCTGGAACAATCCGATTTCAAGCACAATTATAAAAAATTAGTTCCAAACGATTAGTTGCTTTATGCAGAGCGGTGGTTAAGTACATTCATCAAGCAGGGAAAGAAAATAAATCTTAATTCCTATTGACTTTTGCAATTTTCCACTGGAATATGTGTGTG
>NC_062533.1:2988633-3001133 GCF_022655615.1 Tachysurus fulvidraco
GTGTATCATTACATTAAATGTTGTGGAACGACCACAAGACAAATTAGTTCCTGTTATGATGTAGCAGCCAGACACAATTGTTCCCACACCAGAATCTCTTTTTGTCTCTTTTACAAACACAAAGTAATAGAAAAATACGAAGACTTCTGTCCTGCAGGACCTCAGCATCTTACTGACTCTTACAAAGCCCTGACATCACAGACTCATTCTACAAAGGGTTAATAAATGTCTCCTTACAGATAGATGTACCGTATCGACAATTACACGTTTCTCAATTCTGACCAATCACAGTCTAGTATGCCAGAGCTGTGGTATTAAAGCATTTATCAAATGGCTTTATATCAAAATAGCAAAAAAAAAAAAAAAAAAAAAACCCATCTTGTATGTGTTCACATTTTTCTAGCATTTCCTTATATACAATTGCAATAAACCAAATAGAAGGTTATTAAACCTAGCTCTAGATTTTTTTTACTCAGTTCAAGCTCGAAATAGGGAGACTGAAGCCGGGACTGTGACACATTTAGTACTAAGGCTTTCCTTGAGTCGGGAACTCAAAACTCATTTTTAGCTTCCTTCTCTCTGGTCCTGAAGCCCTGTCAGAGAAGGTTGACTGAAATATTACAGCTGTTAAAGTATGTTGGAAATGTTGAGTTGTAAAGAGACAGGACACACGGTCCCTGGTGAAGTCACCAAACCTCCATGGCCTAAGGGCATTAATTCTGGAGTGAATGAAGATGTGTGTGTGTGTGTGTGTGTGTGTGTGTGTGTGTGTGTGTGTGTGTGTGTGTGTGTGTGTGTGTGTGTGTGTGTGTGTGTGTAGGTCAGTTAATGAGCTCATGAGTAAAGGATCTATCCGGAGGCTCTTTAAATAGTCCTGCGCACAAAGAGGACAAACACAATGTGCAGCCGTTTCCCTGTATGACATCACCGTGTGTCCAGTGGCCGCGGGCTGCTTCCTGACTCTGCCCTGGCGAGCTTCCCACAGGAAAAGGGCACACAAATGCATTCAAGCCTTCGTACACTCTCTCTCTCTCTCTCTCTCTCTCTCTCTCTCTCTCTCTCTCTCTTCTGAACTTTATACTGAATAATGGATTTCATAAAGAAGTGAAAGCTCTCATAACCAGAAATAAACCTACAAATCAAACAACCTTTACATAAATATCGTCTTTCTGTAACTAAAATTGAATCGACTTATTTAGTCAAATATTTGGAGAATTTAACATTTACCATTTCTTTTTTAATTGATACATTTTCCTTTTTTTTTCTTTTTATAGCGTTCCGATTAAAGCTTAAAGAACGTCGTGAAAATCCCAGGAAATTAAATCCCCAAAAATTCACAGAGATCAGATTTCCTTCATTCAGATGTTTGAAGCTATTGACCCGTATCTGTATGACTTTATACATATACTCACCGTCCACTTTATTAGTTAAACCTGTATACCTAATAAAGTGGACGGTGAGTGTATATCATAACAGAAAAAGTCACAATTTCACCATCACAAATAGTCACATACAGCAATAATAATATATTATGTAGTGCATTACATAATGCTTGTCTGCCTATAGCCACAGTAGGTTAATGCTGCATTCGTAACTCCAACTAGAATAAACAAAACATAATCTCGTGATGTTCTCCTTAACCCAGAGTTCAGGAAGTGACATCATGTCAGCATGGCTGCTCACAGCAACAGCAGGTTAAAAGGGTTATACTGTAGATACGAAGTATTTGACATCGCTCATCAGAGTTAGCTGGCTGGCTTGGTAGAAAAACACAAACACGAAGGAAATCTTCCGACCTACACCCGACTTGTAGCTACACTTTCCGAGATCCCACTCAGTACGCCAACGTCAGTCAAATACCAATGAAACACAACAAGTCACGTAATTAAAAAGCGTCTGTTTGTAGGTATCCGTCATTAACTGGCATTGTTGAGAGCATCTAAGTCATACATCAACAGTAATATATCTAGTAGAAGTGCTATGGGAGCTTGTGATTGGCTGTAGACTTCAGCACTGCCTGTCAGTCCATGTTCACACCTGGTCTCAACGTGTATACGATATGATCTGATGATAAGGGAACACCTGAAACACATAGCTGTTTACACCTGGCATTCGGAACGTGTCTCTAACAAGCACTTGTGTTGTGCGAAATTCACACGAGGAAGTGTGTTGAACACATTTAAATTTACAGCAGTCTTATCCTAGCTTCAAGCGTCATGCTAGTTTTCCAATATTTAATTGAGTGGGGGAAAAAAGAAAAAGAAAAAAAATGAATAAGGCTGAAAAATAACCCTAGTGTCACCTTCATCTATTAAGTCAAGTCAAGTCAAGTCACCTTTATTGAGGTGAATAGCACAAATATTTCCAGCAATACAATGACTAGGCGGTCTGTCGTTGCTGTCCAGCATGCTTTTGCGTTCACACTACAAATGCTATTCGAGTTTTATTGATGGGTTGCATAATCGGAGACAGCAAGACACCTGAACCTCTGTCTACTAAGAACGCATGTTAACACCAGGTCTGAAGTGGCCTTCTGACCTTGTTTAGTGCCATAGCACTAGAAACTCTTCTCCATTCTACTTCCAGGCACAAACCAAACCAATAGGTTGAGGATGTTGTGTCATTTTTCCCTGAGCTTACATGCAACATCACCGGACTGGTTTAAAGATTATTTACATGCTAATGAGTTGTTGTCTAACATTCTGTAAGAAACATGATTTTTTTTTTTACCCCAGTCAAGAAATTCCAGGATGTTTTTCTCTCGTCTGAGGGGAGAGTTGTTGCACTCGTCGTAAAGACAAACGAGGACATCGAGCATCGTCTCCACGCTGATACACTGACCCCCAGTGCGCACCGGTCCATCCAGCAGCAGCTCCTCCAGCTTCTTTAAACGCACCTCAGCCGACATGATGCACAGCTGCTGCTGCTGCTGCTGCAGCTGACGGGTTTTTGCTTCAGTATCCAATTTCCAACCTCGACTGGACGACACGAGAAGCACCTCCGAGTGACCTCAGCATTTAAGAGCTGAACTGCTGCATAGCTTGAAACAGTTCAGTCATGATCCGACACACACACAAACACGCATACACACACGCATACACATCTTGATGGCACACGACATTGGGACACATAATATCATCTGGACACATAGAGTAGGATATGTTAGTCTGATCTGATCGGTAGATTTGACGTCTCCAAAGACGCAAGTGTCTTCTTTCCTTTTCTATTTACAATCCTCTGGATCCTTTAAAAGGACAGTGCGTGCAAGAAAAAAGGCGACCTTTTTAGATCGATATATATATGTATATGTGTGTGTCATGTACTTACACACACACACACACACACACGCACACACACACACGCACACACACACACACACACACACACACACACACACACAAAGAATATGCACCAGTCCGGGATCTGCAATGCTACAAAAGCGCGTACGCCCCTCCTCTGCGAAAAGGCTTAGCAGCCTAGTTTAGTTTCTGTCCCCTTTAAATTCCAGCCACAGATAAACTGCTCCTCGGTGGGACACGAATTTATTTATTCCTAGGAAATACAGTCCTACAAGCAGCTCCATTAAAAACACGTCCTCGTCCGTGCTTTAGTCTCTGTAGAGAATATAGTAGAGAGATGATACTCTCTATATCTAATATACTCTCTATTCTCTATCAACCATCTTCACTCTCCCTACCACATCTCTCTCTCTCTCTCTCTCTCCCCCCTCCCTCTCTCTCACACGCTCTCTCTCTCTCTCTCTCTCTCTCCCCCCTCTCTCTCTCTCTCTCTCTCTCTCTCTCTCTCTCTCTCTCTCCCTCTCTCGTCACTGCAGGATCCGGCAGCAGCATCATGGCGGACGTCATCATAATATTGCTGCGTTTACATTATGACGTAGACGCTCCAAACATTTTGATATTTTCAATACTATTCAATATTCCATTCGTTTCTTTTTTTATGCCCAACGCAAAACAAAAAAAAAAGTATTTAGCAAAAAGTATTTTGTATTATATGTAATCCAAAAGCCTACACATCTAAATGCCATTTTTAAAAGTGAATATTTTCATTTCTGTACTCTGTATTCTTTTCTCTATTCATTTTTAATTCCCCCTTTCTCTATTTTTCCCAGTTTTCTACTCCAAGATTATTATTACAGGCTCCCAAGTGGATTTGTCGATTAAGTTCAAATCCTGATGATGCCACAGTTGTCTCTCTGGGCAGGAATCCAAGCGTCATTCAAATAAAGAGAACAAAATTGCTTGTGCTCAGTGAGTGGAAGTGATGACATAGACTCTGTCAATCACTAAACGATCACGGTGTCTGTGAGTTTATAGGGTACATGTGGAAGATAACGCTTTCCTCTGAGTGGGTTACCCCCAACAAGTGGCACAGCAAGTTCAAAAAGATGATCAGAATCAGAATCAGCTTTATTACCAGCTTTAATATTTTCACATGGGAGGAATTTGTTTTAGTGTCAGAAGCTCCACAGTACACACGTGCAATTGTGAAATGTGCAATGGAAGTAAACAGTAAACATTTAGACAATATGTATGTATGTATGTATGTATGTATGTATGTATGTATGTATGTATGTATGTATGTATGTATGTATGTATGTATGTATGTATGTACATAGTGCAAGTATGAAATGTGCAATTGAGGTATACATAGTGCAAATATTAGGTGTTGTGTTTTCCATGGTGTTAAGTGTTCATCAGATGGATTGTTTGACGGGAGAAACTGTTCCTATGTCTGGTCGTTCTGGTGCTCAGGGCTCTGTAGCGTCGACCAGATGGCAACGGTTCAAAGAGGGAGTGAGTGTGCTGGATGTGAGGGGTCCAGAGTGAGTGTGCTGGATGTGAGGAGTCCAGAGTGAGTGTGTTGGATGTGAGGGGTCCAGAGTGAGGGAGTGTGCTGGATGTGAAGGGTCCAGAGTGAGGGAGTGTGCTGGATGTGAAGGGTCCAGAGTGAGTGAGTGTGCTGGATGTGTGGGGTCCAGCGTGAGTGAGTGTGCTGGATGTGTGGGGTCCAGAGTGAGTGAGTGTGCTGGATGTGTGGGGTCCAGAGTGAATGTGCTGGATGTGAGGGGTCCAGAGTGAGTGAGTGTGCTGGATGTGTGGGGTCCAGAGTGAGTGTGCTGGATGTGAGGGGTCCAGAGTGAGTGAGTGTGCTGGATGTGTGGGGTCCAGAGTGAATGTGCTGGATGTGAGGGGTCCAGAGTGAGTGAGTGTGCTGGATGTGAGGGGTCCAGAGTGAGTGAGTGTTTTGGATGTGAGGGGTCCAGAGTGATTGTCTTTGCCCTTTTGCTCACTCTGGAGAAGTACAGGTCTTGGAGAGTGGGGAGAGTTGTGCCAATGATTCGCTCAGCAGTCCGGACCACCCTCTGTAGTCTCCTGAGGTCAGATTGGGTGGCTGAGCTGAACCAAACAGTCACTGAGGCGCAGAGGATGGATTCAATGATGGCAGAGTAGAACTGTTTCAGCAGATCCTGTGGTGTGATGATGGTTGCTTGCTTCAAATGTCTCAGAGGAAGCATGTGATCACTTTCACACTCCTAGATTGGTAGCTTTGGTGTGGTAGGTGGAAATTGGCTGAGACTAAATTAGAGGGAAGCAAGATTGCCATTTGTATAAAGATGGCTAAAAAAAAAAAAAAAAGGTTAGGAATAGAATGGACCAACCCAGAGCTGTCGAGTTAAGATGCTGACCCAAAAATATTATACAAATATAAACGTACACAAAGCTTAAAGACATCTCCAAAATTATTGTTTTTTTCATGCAACAAGTATGAAGTAATACTTTACACTATATTATAATGTAATAGATAATTTATTATAATTTCATATGAACACCTGCTGATGATTCACTCAATTACCCAATCAGGTGGCAGCATAAATACATGTATAAATACAGACAGAGGTCCACTTTGCAATTGTCCACATTTTCATTAAGAACAAACTTTTTTTTTTCTACTTACAACTTTAAATATTATGTTAATCCTCCAAAAAAACATATTTTCCCACCTCAGGCACAAAATTCTTAATAATATTATCAATTTTATTCTGGCAAGGGAGTCCATTTTTTACCACCCCGTCACGGACAATAGTATGGGATAAGATTAGTAAAACAAGAAATATATTTTTAAAATCTAATGTTTTCCTGATAGTAAAATGTCCCTTTTTTGGAAACCATCAATAGAAAGTCTGTAATTTAATTTAAATAATTATTCTTAGTTTTTTTAATCTTGAAATATGAATTTGAAATTTCAATGGCCTCATTGTTTGTACTTAAAAAACGAATACACTTAAAAAATACAAATAAAGTTACATTTATTTGATTAGTCCACACAACAAGAAAATCCTTTAACATTGATTTATGTAAAATTTATTTTCTTTTACGTACATTTTTAACAAAATGGCCCCGTGACGGGGTGGTAACTGATGTCACGGAGTGGTTTACTGTGAGAGGGTGGTATGGGCAAAGTGTGTATCTCTAGGGTATGCTTATTTTAAACTTTATAAAACGGGGGAGGGGAAACATTAACACTGGAAATTTAATGGAAAACTTTGGTCATGCTCTGAAAAACTAAAAAAAAGAGCATCATTACAGTGACTGGGAGAGTCGCATCCACACATCCATTTGGATTTCCATGTGGATGTCACACTCCGTGGTGCTTTATACACATTATAGGGCCAAAAGTATGTGCACACCTGATTATCAGACCCACATGTGGTTCTGATGCACACAATTGTACAGAATGTCTCTTTACAGGAACTAAGAGGCTCAAACACTGTTCCAGATCTGACAATGCTCTCGTGCACAAAGCGAGCTCTGTGAAGACATGGAGTTTTACACCTGGTTCACACTGGATGCTTGTTTTGTTTTATCCACACTATTTTTTCCTTGTAGTGCAAGTGATTAGCGTAAAAGGACTTCATGCTATATCTGTTGCTAACGTGAAGGATGGGATGCAGTATTCGGGTTCACCGAGTCAACCTGAAAAAGAGAGAATATAGTGCGTGCACCTCACATCAGGATTAAGGCCTACGAGACCTACTACTAAATATGTATTTAATATCTTATTATCTAGACTGTAATATGTGCAATACACAAATATTACAACAGTCATGCAGACCGTGTTTAACTATATATATATTTTATATAGTTAGGTATATAGGTTTAGTTACGTTTGGGCACTAAACTGAGTGCAAAATAGTACATTTCATCCTCCTTTCTGGGGTGTATGAGAGTGCTGATGTTGTGGGTTGGGTTATTGGGTTATAAAGTCCAAAAGTTTTTGCTCCACTCGCCTTGGTGTTGTCAATCTCTTCTTATAATTCTTTGTAATTTACTTTCACTCATCAGTGCTTGCAGGCAGGGATATAATGTGGGGGATTAGGTGCCAGATGGGTGTCAGGTGTTGTAGGTGGTGTGGAGGTAGCAGATTTTTGTGATGCGACTGTATCGATGTCGCAGACTTCTGTATTACATTAAGGGAAATGCATGGTCTTGTTTGTGCCAATAGCTTGGGTCTGTAGTCTGTACACCTGACCTGCAGAGCCATCCAGAGGCACATGACGGCATCACATTTGATCACAACTGAAGAATTGTAGAGTCACAAACCTTTGGAGAAAATAGAAATTTCTAGCTGCCAGTGATGGGAAACATATCATTATATGCATCACGTATATATGCATATACATTTTTTTTATATAGTGTTTTTTTTTTTCATTACAAGAGGATGATCTCTATCTAGTACTGGCAGATGCTGACTACAGATTCTTATTTGTGCAGATGGGTAACTTTGGCAGAACAAGTGATAGTGGAGTGTAAAGTGATTCAGCTCTCAGAAAAGCCATGGAGGGCAAAATTTTGTCCCTGCAGACTGCGAAGATCAGGTGTACAAGGTCCAGTGCAATACATCACAGTGGGTGATGCTGCATTTCCTTTCTAAGCCTACTCGATGGGACGATTTCCCAGGAAGAGAATTCCACAATGGAGACAGATTTTCAATTATAGACTTCTGTCATCTGTGTGGAGGAAACTCTTTACAAGGATGAAAATGCTGACTCTGTGGTCACTGAAGCATGCATCCTGAATGTTACCTCATAAATCCATCAGATGAGGCTGAAAAAGAGTGGAAGTACTAAAATCTGTTAGGAACATGGGTGCAAAAAAAAAAAAAAAAGGATGCTGAAAAGCTTACAATGTGTGTGAGATCCTTTGCACATTTTTCACCTTTCCTGAAGGCAAAGTGCCTTGTAAGACGAAATGATCTAGGGCATATAGAAAACAGAACATAAACTACATTTACCAGACACTTTTAATAGCTAATTGAATAAATACCTGATAATAACCTGATTTTCCCTTTTAAAAACAGTGTGTGTGTATGTGTGTGTGTGTGTGTGTGTGTGTGTGTGTATTTAAAATCCCCACCACCAGCTGAATCAACTGCCTCCTATGCTTTTTAGGCTTACAGGTCATCCTTTATGACATCCTTCGGGTCATAAAGTAATATTTATAAGTATAATATATAAAAGAATGTCTTTCTTTGGTTTTCGTACAGTTTTGGAGCTTACAGTACTATCTTCGTCTCAGACCACAAACACAATATCATTACATTCTACAAGTTTGGGGTTATTTTAACAAAAATATAAGCTCTACTGACATCTTCTGGTCAAAGTTAAGTACTGCAGTTGAAACAAAGTTGAACTGTTGAAAAGTTGAACGTGGACAAAAATTATGTATGGATATTTGACTTGCTGATGGTTTGCAAGGAAATTTGTACTCAGTATCAGTATGTAAAAAGTTTTGGCATTCGAGTTCATCTTCAACAACACGTTATAAAACGTTATTGATTTGCTGCATGCTAACTCTTAGCATCAATTAACTGAAATATAATAATATAGTAAAATAAACCCTCCAAATTCGTAATTTAGGTGGTAATTTTTAACAACAAAAACAATAGTAACCAGGTTTCATTTCTGTCTCACAATAGCAGCAGAATACACGTTTTCTTGGAATCAAAATCTCTAAAACTGAATATGAATATAATACAATAAGTAAAATATTTCCATACTAAACAGAAGCTTTATAGAAGAGTGATGTTCTAAATTTCTTAATAAAACTCATTCCTATGATAATTGTTTAAGATCAAAACAACAACAACAACAACAACAACAACAAACATTAAAGAGCATAAAAGTTATTAGTGCATCGTTTAAACCAAACTGTGGACTGTTTTTATTCATCCATTAATTAACTACACCCAAGTTCAAAGTACTTCATCTATCTATCTATCTATCTATCTATCTATCTATCTATCTATCTATCTATCTATCTATCTATCTATCTATCTATCTATCTATCTATCTATCTATCTGTCTGTCTGTCTGTCTGTCTGTCTGTCAATCTTGAATCGAATCTATTTATGCAAAACTCACTTGATTCTTTACTCTTTTTATTTAACTCGATCATTCACATTTACATCATAATTACATGTCTTTTATTTCATCTCTCTCGTGTAATGTACAAAAGATACCTTTGAGGTGTAACAAATGCAGTTAGTCTGCTCTTTAAAGCCGCTCATTCATGTTTATGTAACGCTTCTGTGAGGCAGATCCTGAGACAAGAACCCTTTTGAACTTTTTTATGAAGGTATTCAAGCAAATTTAGATCTAAACAACCCAACACCCCCCCCCTCACACACACACACACACACACACACACACAGAAACACTCTCTCTCTCTCTCTCACACACACACACACACACACACACACACACACACACACACACACACACACACACTCTCTCTCTCTCTCTCTCTCTCTCTCTCTCATACACACACACGCGCGCGCGCGCATACACACACACTCTCTCTCTCTGTCTCTCTCTCTCTCTCTCTCTCTCTCTCTCTCTCTCTCACACACACACACACACACACACACACACACACACACACACACTCTCACACAGCAATTAACAAGGTGCTAATCATGTCTTTCGTGTCAAAACATTTGATGTAAGATCTCATGTAAGACACTATGGAGCTGTCTAAACCGGAAGTATTGCGTATATTTATTAGCCCGTATCCTAAATAGTGTATACTATAACATCAGGTTGAGCTAAAGGTCTGTACATAGAGAGGTTTTGTAGTATATAATGTAATGTAATGTAATGTAATGTACCGGGTTGTTTCTGTGGGCTACTTGACCGGGTTGCGTTAAATTAGTGTGACCTGCAGGCAGAAAAGAGAAAAATACACCGATTTGTAATCTGTTTTACGTCGTTACATTTCAGTGGAGCACATTGTTTGTTGTTTTATTACGAACCAGAGGCGGGGATCGGTTTAAACAGTACTGCTTTTCATATGCAATAGCTAGGTGCTAATTAGCACGTGTTTTGTTGATTGCGACTCCTCACTGTCCTTTGATTAAGGGCTGTGGCATCCGCGAGAATGAGAAGTTTCCCCATGTTGACCAAAGGGCCAGTGGATAATTGACAAGGGAAGGGGAGAAGACTGACACATATCACACAAGGGATTCGGGATCTCTAATTTGCCGAAGTGTGTATGTGTGTATTGGCCTGATGGTAAATTTACAACATGGAAAAACATTGCTCTGAGTATATTTCTTCATGTATTCTTTATAAAACTAGACAATATTTGCAGCTCACTCAACTGATAGGATGCATGTGAACTACAGTGATCCTTTTTTTCTTTAAGGCACAACCTTAAAGTTTGCATGCATATATGCAGGCTTGCTCAAATACTTAAAATAACAGAGCCTGTATTTAAATATAAATAAAGTCAAACACACGAATGGAAATTCTTGGTCATGTCAATACGCTTGTGTCTGTATGTGTGTTCCATTCTTTCCTTCCTCAACCACAAGAAAAGTCATCAGCCCATCCTTTCCTGCGAGCTACCTCAGTCTGTCTGACATCTCAGAGCAAATAGAGGGGCCAATACACAAACTCAGACAGTGGCCCCTCACTGCCACTAGGCCCTTTTCTTATGTTTGTGTGACCAAACAAGGCATGGCAAATTTGGCAATGGAATCAGATGATCACCAACCTGTGAAGAGCTCCCCAATCCACATCCATGCGGCCTCCCTGGATTAGCTGTCTGTTTGGCTAATAATTTTAATCTGGGGATGTAGAAACAGGGTGGTAGTCTTGGAATAAACATCTGATTGCCCCAACTTCCTTCAAGACTTATCAGCTGTTGATGATGATGAGCCTTATAGTTAAATTTGATCACTGGATATGCCTGTCAGACACATAAGAAGACATGTCCACTTGCCAGACTCGGAATGTTTTACATTGTCCGGGGGAATGTACACATGAAGAACAACGATGGCACAGCAACACTTGTGCAACCTGGACAAAAAAGCGAATTGTAGGTCCATTATGAATAGAGTTACGTAATAAATAACCATACAGATGCTGAATGGCATTTATTTGTCAGTAATTTGTTTTGATTACACGCACCTGTTTGAGTTCTTTCTTAGATGAAGGGATATTTTTCATTATATAATTATTGTGATATCACACTATTGGGGAGATATTTCCCAAAATCCCCGAGGTACAAAGGAGGCTCAAAGACCTTGATTACATTTTTGGTAGTGTTTTAACACAGGTAGTATTTGGGTAGTATTTTGACATAGGCACATAAAAATAGAGATATTGTGCCAATAGATCACCTTTAAATAATCATATATCTGTTTTGAGATGACCTGGAGAACATTGTAACCAATAAAGGGTTAACAAAGAGTTAGTAATCGGTCACAGGGGTGAAACGATTAGATTTTAATTCCAGGACATTCAGTGACAATGAATCATGGGGCCAATTTTTCTCACTGAATTTAAACATCTTATATACTTTTGCTTTTATGTCGCCAACTCACATCACCACCTACATCCCCCACCCCACCACCCCCGCGCGCCCATACACACAATCCCTCCCTTTTCACCTTGTAAGTGCGTGAACAGTTGGGGGTCGCGGGTGCATATAAAGTGCGAAGCTCGCTGTCAAAGCCCCAGTGCTTCGTTTCTACTCTTTGCCATAAGGACTAAGAACTTCAGAAATTCTTCGGAGCTTAACCATGGCTTCTGTTTTTGCCTCCTGCTTCCTCTGCGCGCTCATTCTGGCACTAACAGATGCCTTTACGAACGACGACATGAAGGACGCCTTGTTGAAGAAACTAGGACTCAACGAGGTTCCACAGATTCATAAACGGGACCTGGAGAACCTAGTGGTGCCGGCGCACATTAAGAATAAGTACATTTCCATGCTGAAGCTTCACCATGAAAGGAGGCGCCGCTCTCTTCCCAGTTTGGCAGGAATTTTACGCGGCATCCCGGGTAACGCAGGTGAGAATTCTATTATTATTATAGATTATATATGTATTATATAATACTACTACTACTACTACTACTACTACTACTACTACTACTAATAATAATAATAATAATAATAATAATAATAATAATAATATGT
>NC_062533.1:3006133-3071133 GCF_022655615.1 Tachysurus fulvidraco
CATTCACTTCAAGCTCATTTTGTTGGGTTGTGCATGCTGAGATGATTTTCTGTTCAGTGCAGTTATAAAGAGTGACTATTTGAGTTCATATAGACTTTCTGCCAGCTCAGACTAATCTGGTTATCTTCCTCTGACCGCTCTAATCTACAAGGTGTATTTGTCTGCAGACTCTCCTTTTTGCACACTCTAGAGACTCTTGGTTGAAAAATTCCAATTGATCAGCAGTTTCTGAAATACTCAAACCAGCCCATATGCTACCAACAATCTACCACAGTTAAAGCCACAAATATCAGGGCTCGTACTCAAAGATACTAAAAATGATCCGAGAGCTCCAAACTTAGCTTAAAAAAGTTCATGTGTGTTTTAGGACCAATCTCAGTGCCTCTTATCTTACAGAGGAGGCAGGGATTAACTCTTATTAGGTATAACACATTCTTTGGATGTCTGTGATTGGTTGTCCAATATCTTAAAAAAAAAAAAACAAAAAAAAAAAAACAGGAGCGCTATTAAAATCTGCTCTATTATAAACCTTTAATCTATCTCGAGGTTATATTGTGTCGGGATTACGTTCATGCCCAATTATAATAGAGATGTTCTAACACCTGTATGTTACAGATGTAATAAATATAAATGTAAACATCTCAGACGGTGCAGAAATTTCAGACACAAATTACATCATTTCTGGCCGTATTTCGGCTCAACGATGTCACACGACAACAGATATACGTGTCATTTCTGTGCCGTGTCGGAGATGTTAATCTGTATCATCTTATTAATTCACAATCATTATTAAATATTGTATATACACAATACATTTCTTCCTCTTCACCTTTCAGTCATTTTTTCCTCTGATAAACGCTTAAGCCTCTTAAATGTACTTCTCACTATCTTAAGGTTAAAATGCTTTACAAATAACTTATCTTCACTGGGATCTTCTCTTTAATTAGAAAGAAAACGTCTAAGAATCTCCTTAGAATTGCATCACTAGGAGCATCTCCCAAAAAAAGCATGTTATCATGGGAAAGTAGTGTCATGTTCACAGCTTATGTACAAATCAGGGATTAAAGTCACAACAAATTGAAAACACTGACCTTACGTTCAGAAGAAAATCCAGAGGCTTGATCGAACGGGGTTGAACTACTGAAGCAGAAGATTGTGAAGTACAGATCAGTCTGCTGCTAGTGTTTAGATAGTGCCGGACAGCTCCATATGACCATTTTGCTTTTCAAGCATTTAAAAACAAAGCATAATTTCTGAGAAAGATTTAAAAGAAAGCATACACAAAAGACCCCAGTATTAAATGAACCCCCCCAGCAGAGTGTTGATGTAACACAGACAACTCTGAAAAATCCACCAGTGATGAATTAACCCACAGAGTAGTGAAGTAAGGCAATACAGCACCAATGGAAACAGTTTTATACGTTTATTAGTCTTAAACGCCATGGACACCTTTTGCAATATCAAACTAGAACAGGTTAAACGTGTAAGATAAATAGCACAATACAAAACTTTAAGTAAATCAAAGGACACTTTTAATGCATCAAGCCACAATGCCTTTAACCCAGTCATGTAACTCCAGCGTGTAATAAACATTTCTTATAATAATCTCACAGATTCCCAGCTCTCAAGATCCTAAGTAGATTAATACAGTATTTATATTTTCTATAGAGAAGACTTAATTTAAAGAAGAAAGATGTCAGTGTGAAATAGCAGTCAGTATGCTCCAGGGTAAAACAAACTTAAAAGGTGGTTTCTCATTCAAAGTTTTCTCATTACAGTTAATAAAATAGCTGCCAAGATACCGGTGGTCATTTCCCACCACATAGCTAGAACTGCACCACATCAGACACGCATCCAAAAACAAAAACAGGGCTTCTATGTAACAACTTGGCACCCACTGATGATTATTTGAAGGGTTTTTTTTTTTGGTTTACGATGAATTTCTGAAACCAGCCGCAAAAGGAGTCATTCATTCAGAGGTTACACGCTGGTCAATTCTGCACACGAGATAAAAAATAATAATAATAATAATAATAATAATAATAAAAAACAAATCCGTCAACTGCAGGATGTCTAAGCTGAAACATTTACCTTCTCGTTTTCCCTGCGCA
Source organism: Tachysurus fulvidraco (assembly GCF_022655615.1). Classification (NCBI taxonomy): domain Eukaryota; kingdom Metazoa; phylum Chordata; class Actinopteri; order Siluriformes; family Bagridae; genus Tachysurus; species Tachysurus fulvidraco. The sequence goes on from NC_062533.1 coordinate 3,008,245, forward strand.
CACAAACAAAAACTGTGTCAACAAACCTGAATCTATATGGACATTGAAAAGATCATTTTCTCCGTGTATCTCCGATGCAATGACCTACTTTCTATAAAAGCATGTAATACTTTGCTAGACCATTAATAAGAGAATAATGATCCTTTCACGATTAGAAGCATGTCGGCCTATGTGTCATATCATAGAAGTTGCGTTTTGTGTAACATGGTTTACAAACAGTAAGTGATAAATTATGATTTCCAATACATTGCCTCTGTACAAGCTCTCAGTTTGGACCAGACATAAAGTTCAAGAATAAGCTCAGAAAATGTACTTAAACCTTTAATATTCTAAGTCTGGAAGGTCCGATGAGAAGCAGAATCCGATAACTCAAAGGCTAGCTGAATTGATGTAGCTTGTAGTAGTTAATAAACAAGAAAAATAATAACGATCCAAGTTGTACAAAAGCAAACAACCCATTTATTGTAAACCTATGGAGATTAACTAGTACATATTGGACTGGAACACAAAAAATGACAGAAAAAAAGTAACGAAATAAAAGTAAAAGAATGATTTCCTTGTGAGCAGTGAACAGGTTTTTCTGCTAAGTCACTACAACTGCCTTTAATAGCCTCTAAAATGTTACCATACAGATCAGTAAGATCCTCGAATGCCATGATCCTTACACGAAAACATACTTGCAAAATAATAATTTACATTTAGTAAAAATGACAATAAAATCCACAACTCTGAAATTCAAAAGCATCCCATGCAGAACAAACAGAACAATGTGGTTCTTGATATAACCATATATCAAATAGTTAGGGCTAAAATAAGGACAGGGGGGATTTTTTTTTTTTTCCTTTTTGTTTTTACAAAAACGGGTATGGAAAAGGGAACCCCTCACGTCTACGGGGGGACCTGATATCGGGATGTGGAATGCATGTCCACGTGTAAATTATCTTAAAACACGTTTTATTTTCTTTAAAAGACAGTAAAAGTAGATCGTTGGGGCTCTGTGGTCACAAGAGGGAGTCCTCCACATGCCACCAGTCTTTAATACAAAAGCCCACTTAATAATATCCTGGGTGGTACTGTTGACTCCATGGCTTCTGGTTCCAGAACTAAGGGGTTAAAGAAAAGGCTCTCGGTTACTCAATCATAAAGCGGCACTGTACGTACATCAGTGTGTGCTTAGCATAAAGTATAGAAAGTTATTCTGGCAGTTCAATCTAAATTTAATAGGAAACAATTAATCACACGAGGGTTTTATTTTCCTGATGACAAGTATGCTCACACTTACCCCCTGCTGCCAGCTCTGGTTGAAGGCTTGGGCTTTATTCATGCCAAAGTTCCCATTCCTGTTGCCATAGCCACCACGATTCTGCTGGTTTCCACCACGTCCACGGAACTTCTACAAACAATTTCCGAGTCTTACTCTTGTGCATAAGTAATGACGCACACTGATAGAGTGATTAACGAATGATATAAAAGAAGGAATCTACAAGTCGGTCAGACTTACCTGGTTGAAATTGCCCCTGTTGGGTCCACCGCTGTGTCCACCTCCGCGGTTCATATTGCCTCTGTGCATTGGCTTTCCACGATTCATGGCTCCACCTCTGTTTGCAATGTTGCCCATGCCACCTCTGCCAGGAGCTCCTCTAGGTACCATGTTTCTGTTGGGGGGTCCTCCGCCGCCTCGTCCAAAGTTGCCACGGCTGGGGAAGCCACCTCTGTAGGCAGGAGGTGGCAGAGCGCCTCGGGGTGGCCGACCGAAGCCTCCACGGGGACCGGGCACTAACAGAAAAGAGTTAAATTAAAAACATGGCTGCAGTCTGTAAGTGCAAGTAGACGGTACTGGCTGCAGAACCTCCTGAAAGTCCTGACAGAAGACCACAACCTGGACTTAGGTCACGTTGCTCAGGTGGTCCAACTTCATCCCCTTGGCTTTTGCTCTGCACTGATGGTCATTAATGTCCTTATAATCCTAACTAGAATCCTAACATGCATCGTTTTTAAATTTAGGCAGTTTACCTCACCATGTTTGAGTGAGAACGAAGAAATGCAGGTTAATAATAAAACTCTGAAGTACAAGGCAATTTGTTGCCATAGATTGAGTTTGCAGCATTATACAATCCTAAACACTGCTTGTTTTACTGCAGGTCTCTTTTCTTTTATCTGCCTTGTGTTCATATACCACAGACTGGAAGATTTCCCAAATATGGCAAGGATACACATAGAAGTGTGGTTACTTCCTACATCAACAGGCTGCTGGTAAGTAAATTAACTTGCATGTGCAGGATATTCAAGAGACTCATAATAAGGACAAGTTGGACAACCAAGCATCTGTGTTGCTTGGTTTTCCCACATTTGTTTCTACTTTAGGGTTTAAATTTATCCCACATAGATACACGTATTTTCAGCTTGAACTTGGTTGTAGCCTTCAGTCTGAATTTATCTGGAAATGTCTTCATTTTAAGTTTATAACATAGCTTCACAGTATTGCAAACCAAAAAAAAAAAAGTAGTACAACATGATGTCCTTACTTCCTCTAAAGTTGCCACGGTTCTGGAAATTTCCTCTGCCCCCTCGTGGACCCGGGCCACCCCCCCTGTTGAACTGGCCTTTGCCCCCACGGTTGCGAGGACCACCTTTCTTGGGTGTGCCTTGGTTAGGTTTCTTCTCTGGTGGAAGGGCACTTTTGCTCTCCTCCTTGTATTGGTCCAAGAGTTTAACAGCCTCCTCCTTCTGCAGCTCCACGTAGGTGACCTCTGTGAAGCAGTCACCCACTTCTGGCAGCGTGTATATGCCTGAACAGGGAGGCAAAAATCAGTCATTTTGGCTAGGGCCAAGACCGCGTTTGAAGAACACCACAAATCTAGATGGTTCAAAGCAATGAAAAGGTGATTTAAGTGCCAAAGTGACATGCTATTTTACTGCACCTTCTTATAAACAAAACACCAGTGTAAAAACATCCATTGCTAGTTAAAAAGCTCACCACATCTTATGGCAGATGGTTGAAGCCAGACAGATCACTTGCACTCAACAGTATTACTCCAACTAAACAGGAGTTCATCAAAGTGATAACCTTTTTGTATTATAAAAAAGGTATACAGTGATCCCTCGTTTATCACGGTTAATGGGGACCGGAACCCCTCGTGATTGGCCCCAAGTTTGACCTTTTCACTGATGGTCATCATCTTCCTCTTGGGCTCACTAGAGGAATCTTTCGCAGGAGCACGGTGCTTAGGAGGCATTATAAGGGCTTAACGAAAAGTTGTGTGAACACGATACGCGAGACACAGTTGACAGCGTGAACGTGAGTGGTGATACACAGAGAGATTCTCCCTTTTCTGGTATCCTGGGAAACCGTTTTTATTTTTCGATGAATAATTTTTGGAAAAAATAAATAAATAAATAAATAAATAAATAAAATCAGCGATACACTGAGGCCGCGAAACTTGAACCGCGAAGTGGCGAGGGATCACTAATATAAATGAATCACACTGATCTCATCTTGCTAATCTGTACCTTATGCATTTATTTCTTTCCATTGAATCTATTATTATTATTACGACTTTTTAAAAAGGCTCAGGGTGATCAGTTTTCTTAATTGTGCCTTTAATCGGTTAGAATAGCTATTTCAACAAACACTTCAACTGCAGTAGTAGAGTACTCACTGTATTTAAAGCACTTACAGATAAATGAGAGCTTACCCTTCATCTTTAGTACAGCATGCTCGGGGACATCTTTACCGTCGGTTTCGGCTTTCTTCTGAGTGCGCTCCTTGTAGGCCTCGTCTGTAGGCATGACTACAACAGCTTTGCGCTGGAAGCCAGCAAATAGACACATCTTCCGTCTCTGGGCGGCAGCAGAAACGTTGGTCTTCAGGGAGAAAAGCACGGAGAGGTTAAGCAAACTGTTTACACCAAAAAACCCCACAAACATCCCTCCTCCATCCGTACAGACACCGACTGAACAAGCACTCACCTGATCCAAAATGTAGTTCCTCTTCTTACGAGCAGCAATCTCAATGAACTTGCCAAGAAAGAGAGGTGCACTCTGGGAGATGGCAGTGAGTTTCGCTGTGTCTTTGTTCTGACGCTTCAAACTGTTAATCTGTAGATTATAGTGAGAGATGCTCAGTTACATGCTTTACTGACGATAAAATTAAGAAAGATTTATTTGGAAAAAAATAAAAGCTACAATGGTGCACATGGACAGATGAGAATGCTCACCATCATCTTTTCCACAATGGTATTAGTTCCCAGTACTGTGTATTTTCCAGGGTTCTCTTCAACATGCTTCATCACCCATGTGGTCTTCCCTGAGCCAGGAAGTCCAACCATGACGATGACCTAGACGATCAAATTTAAAAGATATTTACATGTACATGAAGAGGGTAAATTAAGTCCTATTTTTTTTTTCCCTGGACATGCAGGTCTACTGAAATTACCTCACAGTCTTTCTTGGTCTCAGGCCCTTTGGGTCCACGCACCCGTTCATCCACGGGAATTTGCTGGAGAAAAGTGAAGCCCTCTAGCTCAGGAAAATACGGCGTCTCCTTCTGCCCAAAGTTGAATTCCACTGCACAGTTGTGGCAGAGGACATGGGGGAAAAGTGCACGTCCATCCAGAGCCTCTTTATTGACTCTGAAGGCCACCCCGAGATCCTTCCCATTCTTGGAGAAGGAGATTTCAACCTCGTCGGCGTCAAAATTCTGTACGTGGTTAGATTAAACAAACAAATACGTTAAAAAGGAGAGGACAGTACATAATCTGCTGAAATAAATCGAGTGCCGAAATGCCGGGTGCAGATCTTACAATAAAGCAGCCAACGACATCGTTTTCATCCAAAGCTTCGCCGTAATCTTCAGTCACACAATTTGAAGTCTTCTTCCCCTTGACAGCAAAAGAATATGAATGCTCCTCCTCACCTAGTGAGAATAAAAGAGACATGTTTTACCAGTCAGATAAAATCACACATTAATTTGGAGTAATACTCTGTGGAAGGACAAACGTGCGCTTTCCATGGCACACAAACCTAAATACCGGCCATGGGACAACTAACAATAGATTTGGGAAATCTGCAGTAAATTCTAACCCGTGATTATGAAGCTGGATGATTTAAATGCCTTTCAGAAAAATGTAGCACCTTCTGCTGTAAGATAAAAAAAAAAAGCATAATACCCTGTGCAGCTGTACTCATTAGGTTTATTTATCTTAAGCAAATCAAAAGACTAAAATCTTTATGCTGGTGTTACAACTAGAGCGAACGTTGAAGCGGCTTTCGGCGAGCCCCCGTGCAAACGCTGTAGTGGCGAACTGTGGTCACGATGTGTCGCATGTCTGACTGCAGTTTTATGGCCAGTTCACTTACCAAGCAGCAAACTGCCATTAGCCAGGGACCAGCCAATCTGTACATCATGAACATCCATGTTCTTACTCTTCACATGCTTTACAGGAATCTTCTCAATAATCTGCGAGTTTCACAATTATAAAACAGTCAGAGGCATTAAATACTCTACAGAGATAAAAATGCATGCGGTGCATAAAGGGGTGCGATTCTCACCTTCATTTCAATGCAGGCTTTGCCTTTGTTCACGCCATAGGAAGCTCGGCCACCAGCCCAAAGGTAGGCAAAGCTCTCCATAGTGAGCGGAGTAGCACTGTAGCGGTCTCGTGACACTTTGAAGTGCAGGTCACAGTTGTCTACACAAACAAAGTGATACGAGAGTCACCGAAAGGCCCACGACTCTAACAAATCTCTGTTATCACAACCTGAGACATGTGCTAATCTTCAGACAGAGAAGGGTAACTCACATGGATCCAGACACACCAGAGTATCATCAAGCTCTTCATCCTCTTCCTCCAGAGGTGGAAGTGGTGATTTAGCCCTGAAACAGACGATGCAGAAACATTAGACCAAAAAGTCAAAGGGCTAATCAGCCCTCAGTGGTGTACACTGGCACAACAATCCAGATTAAAAAGGACTTCCACAGCAATAAGATTTAAAAAAACAAATAAATCAACCATTATTTCAAGGTACAAGATTGTTTGGTTTTCCATAAGTGATTTTAAGGACTAGCCATACAGCCTGGGTCATAATAAGGCTGATTTTGTTTAAGAAATTAATAATAATAATAATAATAAAAAAAAGATTTAACATGACTTTTTTTTTTTTAAATAAAGCCCTAGAGTACATTCATAGTGCCAAGCTGTGTCTCATGTAGGTCATTATGAGGCAAATACTTACACAGAACGTCTGAAACTAATCAATTTTAAGAAACAAAACCATCAAATGGGGAAAAAAGTGCTCAGGTCTAATGAGACTGTGATATCCAGACAAATGAAATCATACTCACCCATTTATCGAGCAAGAAATAAACATACTGCCTTACCTTCCTTACTCACACGCACTCAAAGTTAAAACAAAACTAATACCAAGAAATACAAACAAGAAACGCAATACAAATTTGACGTCCAGAGAAAAACAAAAAACACAACAACAAAAAAATGTCATAATCCTGGAAGAGAACATTAATTCAGAGAACAGCTAAATGTGCAATGCATGCAAGCCTCGAAAAATGAACGCTGGAACATTGCCACAACGACCCCATCCTGCTCGTTATTCTCCTGCATGTGGTTCATTACCAGAACACCTCGATCGCCACAAGGCATGCGTTCGGCTACATGACACGCCGAAATCTGGACATAACGCCCCTCGTCCCTTTGAGCCAAAGGGGTGCTTTCATAAACCATGTGCGTACAACAATGTCCTTGCCAAACAATATGAGGAACAATGATATGGTTTTAAAACTTAAATCCAAATAAATATACAAAATCTGACGTTTTCTCAGATATTTTACACAAAAGCACTGCAAGGTAAGGTGTGTGTCTTTAAAAAAAATAACCCTCAAATTCTATATATATTTTAATAAAGAGGGTATATTTTTTGTTATATTATAGGTAAGGCATTGGCTTTTAAAGCCAATATATGTTAAAAGTGGCACTTCGGGGATAATGAAGGCCATTACTCCCATCCTTACCGGCTGTATTTGCTTTCTTCAATAAATTCAAAGTAGCCCCTTCCATGTTCCTCTCGGCGTCTCTTAACACCCTTCTTATTCTTCTGATCAGCACTGATGTCTTTGTCCGCATCTCCTTTGAAAATAAAACAAACAGTGATGAAATGCTCAGGCGTGTTGGACCCTGGTTAAGGGTGGCCCACACATCCAGGAGCTCTCAGAGGCCTCCTTCCCCACACGCTTACTCAAGTATTCAGTTGACCACCTCTGGTGAGTTTAAATAAATAAATAAAAAGGGAGGGAAAAAATATGGATAGTGTATATTTCATGCTCTAGAGATATTAGAAGCCCATCATATTCTGGTGGAATGAACCAGATGAGAAGCTTAACATTACACGTTAAATATTATGAGCAATTGAGGAAGAATAATATTTGCTATACACACACACACACTTTAGTGCCTTGTTCCCCCCTCCCACACAAAATAAAGGGAGAATATACATGTGTGTAAATACACCTGGAAAGGTTTTAATCTCATGACCAGTTACTTACATGCTGATCATTTTCCAGCTCAAACTGAGTAGCAACGACGCGACACCTGACGACCTCGCAAATGGGAGCGGTTTAGCTTGTTAGCTAATTCGGTTAACGAGCACAAACATATCAAATATATATTATATATATATATACACAGACATATATAAAGAGCACTTATCTTTAGAGTCTTATATTTAACCTCAAGGCTACAATCCTGAACCAGAGCCGAGATACAGATCGTTAAAACCTCTAAGATGGCTTTGAATAACAAAATGATGCTAAACAAAAAAAGCAAACAAAAAACACATACAGAACGCTGACAAACAGCAGCACCGTCGTCTAATAATAATAAAATAAACTCTCTAGTGACCGAATAAATGATTATAAAAACCGTTAAATCATCCGTACAAAGAAAAATAAGTCAATAATTGTACTAAAAGGAACAATAGTGTGAGTCAGTCACTTCGCCCATTGTCCCAGGAGCACAGCTAACTGCTAGCTTAGCAAAACCTGACCGTATCCAAGTTAACCTTTCTGCTAGCTACTAGCGTGCTAACGGTAACCAAGTCAGACCTGCGCGATAAGTGCAAGAAGCTCACGTAATGAAATAACACGACACCGACCGACGCACTAACGTTAAACACGTCCGCCGAGAAGCCGCCTGTCTTCTGCGTAGCTAGAAACCGTTTAAGTGACCGGACGCTACAGCGCGTTAACGCTAGCGGTCGCGTGTTAGCAGCTTCCAGCCCATTTCACCGGCACTCACCCTCAGTCGGCTGCGTCTCTTGCTCACCATCTTCTTCGTCGATCTTGTCGGCGGCGTCGTCTTCCTCCTCCTCTTCATCGTCGTCGAACGCTTTGTCTATCTCGATCCCGGCGTCTCCATCTTCCTCCTGCTCCTCTTCGTCGGCCATTTCGTCGTCCTGTCCTATGTCCTCCTCGCAGTTGCCCTGTGCCACCTCCGGCTCGCCAGTGCCTCCATTTTCCTCCTCGGCCTCCATGTTCTCGCCTGCGGGCTCTTCGTCTTCCTCTAATTCTTCACCCATTAGTTCTTGTTCGAGCTCAGCGCTGTGGCCCTCGGCGCCATTTTCCTCCTCTTCATCTTCCGCATCAAGTGCTGCGTCTCCCGCTTGGGCCTCTTCCTCCAGCGCGGCCTGTAGCCGGTCCATGAGCTCGGCCTTCAAGCCCTTGTCTGAAAGCTGACGCTTTTTCAGCTCATCCTTAAGCTCGTTCACCTTCAGCTTCTTCACGTTAATTGTACTCATGTTTGCTTTAGATGTAGAAACGAATGTAGTGGTTCGAATGTAAAATGTTTCTCTTGCGCCTCAGAACAACAATGAAACGCCTGCTTCAGTGTCTACAGCGCCGAGCCGCGTTGATCCTCGACAGCGCCGACGGTCGTAAAATCCGCTCCCGCTTTGGCAGCGCTGGGCGGGGCCACACAAGTGACCACGCCCACCATTACGTATTACCCGAATGCACAGTTTACACATGCAAATACTGTAGAAACACCGATTCATTTGATTAATTTCTAAGTGAATTTTTACTTTTTTCTGAGATTTGAGAAAAATCTGATCTGAAATGATATTTGCTTTGCAATATATTTTGTGACATATATTTGAATTATATAATTTTCACAATGTCCTACAGTTAAATTCGCTGTTTCCTATTTTTTGCTGATTACATAAAAATAATTATAACAAAATAAAAGAAACTACACGCACCTTTTAAGTGGCTTTTATGGAAGAATTTCTAGGGGAAAAAAAGCACCTTCTGTCATTTCTATTTTGCCTCCGTGATTACAACAAGGGTTTTGTCAACAATTAATACGTATTTCACTCAAATGCAAATACATTTTTTGAAATGAGTTTTTCTGGATTTTTTTTTTTTTTTGCTGTTATTCTGTCTCTTACTGCTAAAATAAACCTACCCTTAATATTATAGACTGATCATTTATTTGTCAGTGTGCAAGCATACAAAATCAGCAGGGGAACAAATTATTTTTCCCCTCAATGTAGGAGAAGCTCTGACTCAACCATCACAATGTGTCTCTTGTCAAAGTCGCTCAGACACTTTTCCTCCTTCCAACACATCGACTTATATCATAACTGATAATATATCACACCCCTTGGTAGGGGACATTGTAATGGAATAATAAATGCTATTCGTGTCTCTTGGCAGTGGGTTTAATGTTATGTCAGTGCTTTCTTTCAAAGTATACACTTATTGGTCTTACTATAACTATCACACTTTTGACAATCATTTCCTGATAGCTTTTGCTACATAATATGCAAAATGCAATATAAAGTTTATTCATTTTTTCTCAAGTGTGATTTTAATTGTGCAAAATTAGGTAACCGTTTTGTTTTGTTTGTTTGTTTTTAGCTAAAACCACATGCTGCAGTTGCTGCTTATGTAATATAATATTATGTAAGTCACGTGTTTTATATTCATCAACACTAGAAATAATTTTTTACAGGAACGAAGAGAGATTCACACTGTCTGATTGTGAATAGCAGTCGAATACATAATATACTCTATATAATAGATAATAATATGATAATAATAAGAGCCTGACCTGTATAAAGCAGTCAGTGGAAATGAATAAATGTTAGGAATAGATAATACACTGCAATAATGTCCTTTCTCTGAATCTCAACTCAACTCAACTCTCATATTTCTAATAATACAACTTTCTTTGGAATAATACAACCTGTCAGTGAGAGGCGCTATTTCTCTGTGCTTATGGCTGTAGTGAAGGACTCGAGAACTCACTGTACTGAGTCGAATCTTTTGAACTACCAATTTAAATGAATCGAAATATCCGAGCAGCTTGTTACTGATATTGTGTATGGTATATGATTTAAAATTCAGTAAGCTAACAATTATAATTTTAGATTGTCACTTTGTATAGGTCACAAAAAATAAATGTATTATATTCCTTTATAAATATTCCTATTGCAGTCTCTCTCTCTCTCTCTCTCTCTCTCTCTCTCTCTCTCTCTCTCTCTCTCTCTCTCTCTCTCTCTCTCTCTGTGTCTCTTTCTCTCTTTCTCTGTTTGTCTGTCTGTCTGTCTGTCTGTCTGTCTCTCTCTCTCTCTCTCTCTCTCTCTCTCTCTCTCTCTCTCTCTCTCTCTCTCTCTCTCTAGCTAAATACGATAATAAAGAACTTGGAATTTGGAAAGAACTTGCAAATACTGCAAATCGAAAAGACTCGTTTAAATGAATCGATTCAGTTATGAATCTCCGTTCAGCATCTCTCCATGCGGTAACCAAAACAAGTCCCGAGCTTCAGGTCTCCTGACAATAACTGGGTGGCACCCTTCTTCTGTACGGACTTGGAATAGACAATGAAAGCAGAAAACATCGATTGTTCTTGTTTGTTTTGTTTTTATTTAGAGTTTTCTTGGAAAAAAATAATTAAGTTTATCAATTTAATAATTAGTCTAACACAGTTAAATACAGTTAAGTGAATATAAGTCTAATCACCGGGACTTGTCCGGTAGATCAGACGGGAGACTGATGATCAGAAGCGTCTTGGAGCGATGGATGGAGCGCGTAAATCACGGCACTGAACAGAGAACACTTTCCACATAGTTTCCGCGTTGATGCGCCTTCGGCTGCACCCACAACATTTCATCACGCGAATTGAATGGGAGAACCTACAGGTTACGGAAATATACTTTAAAATTCTACTTGTCTTTGTATACTATGGGGTCTTCGGATATAGCTCGGAAACAAAGATACGTAAGTATAAAATGCTACACGCACATACTGTAACAGTACGCACATAAATCTAACGCACCTAGTTAAGAAAACGCGCCCAAAGCGCAACCACAGGTGGTGTTTCATACGTTTTGTAGTAGTTGTTGCTTAATATCGCATAAGTGCATCCAGGCACACACAAACATGTGGCTGGGCTGATGATGATGTGTCCGATCTTGTGCATGTGATTGCCTCCAGCTCGCTCAGATGACCAGCAATAAGTCGCTCTCTCAGTCTCAGGGTGTCCTGCGCGCCGAGCGGCTCTCTCCAGAAGGCGCAGGAGCTTCGGGAGCTTCAGGAGCCCCAAAATCTTTCACGAACATAAGCGAGAGACCGGTAACGCCAGACGTGGCACGTTTATGTGAAGAATGCTTCGCTCGTGTGCTTTATTTCAAGGAAGAAGCTCTGCGATTGTTAAAGGATGGACACTTTTCCCCCAGCGTAAGGACATATCCACTATACTTACTCTAAATCAGTATATTTCAAATATGTATCTTAAGATATGGCTGTGCGTCATGGCTTTGCACACACACTCCTCATACAGCAGTTTCTTGTGGCATGGAACTGACATACAGTTTGTAATTTAATATCCATTACACACACAAGCTGATCTCTCTCTCTCTCTCTCTCTCTCTCTCTCTCTCTCTCTCTCTCTCTCTCTCTCTCTCTCTCTCTCTCTCTCAAACTAGTTTAAATCGATTAGGCTCTGCAATAGAGCAGTGACTCGCATGTCTCCCCCCCTCTTCACCTCTCATTACACAGGGAAGATGGGAAATAATGGGTGGAATATAAAAAAGGCCAGTTCCTACTGAGAAGATAAAATGAAAATGTAATGTTATTTAAAAGACAGTGATGCACCAGTGGGCAGCATTTGTCTCAGTCTACAGTATGCAGTGGCTTAAACGGGTTAGTGGACCACTCCTTGGTGTATGTTAGTCACGCTCACAGGACTCTGCATCCTTTGCATTGGGCTTCGTATGCACTAATTAATTCCTATGTCCATTTAGCGGACTTGTACAAGGAAGGATGTGACTTCTCATCTAGGCCATGCCAGACATCATTTCAATCTATGACACAAATTTATGCACAGAATTTGCAGTTTACTTTACATGCATAATATTACTCCTTCTACGGCTACTACAACAACTACTACTACTAATAATAAATATTGTGTATATAGGTTAAATAGCAAGATATTATACTGCATTCTTCATTCTTTCCCTCTTTTTACTCCAGGATCCCAAACTGTCCATCCTTCTCCATGAGAGCTTGCAAGTGCCTACTTGGATTGGTCTTGCTGGTTGCTGTGACGTCTGCTTCACTCACCTGAGCCAGCTCAAGCGGGAGGCCATCCACATGCTCCTAAACCAAAAAAGGACCATCTGGCCCAATTCTCCCGTTGCCAGAGTCTCACCCGGCTACGATGCCTCAGGTTCTCACACTCTGCCTAGAGCCATCAGCTCTCATCCTCCAAGCCCCAACAAACGGCAGAAGTTCAGCAACCCGAGGACAGAAAGCTGGGTCAGAGAACACTCACGCTTTGAGACCCTGTGGTGTTCAAATAACGAAATATCACCTATTGCTGACATGGTATGTGGCTCTGTTCAAGTACATTTAATTATTTTTTTTATTATTCTAAAATGCTGGGTATTAGCATTGATTTGTAATCTAGAACCCAGACCCTGAAAGAACCCAGACCCTGCTTTCAAATGTAATCCAATACATTTCTGTGCACTTGATATGAACTATGGACAGACATCAGTATGAACCATTATCTCCAGTGGATGATGCAATCCCTGTGCATTTCGTTAGGACATGTCACTTTACTTTCATTTTATGTGCGCACTGATGATAGCCAGGGCACGTGTGTATGATTCACAACCAGTCTCAATTAGAAACCAAGAAATTGGCCGCGTGCCTTCTATAGTTAATGGCAAAGTAGTGCTTTAGTGATTTATTCCTCTCATACACTGACCAGTCAAAAATATGGACACAATCAATATCATGATAATATTTAATGACTAGGGGAATATTCATATTCTCACAGTACAGTGCAATAATAAAGATGAAATGGAAAGCTTTCTACTGTATTAATGTTTCTGCGCAGCACTTGCTCTCGTATTTGCTGATGTGGGCTGATGTTAGCTGGGCTTGGGGCTCAGCTGAAGAAGTGCATGTATGTGTAACTAAATCTCATTTCACCCCTCCCATTGGAGGAGCTAAGCACAAAGTGAGAGTAGAGAGCGGGCAGTGGAAAGAAAAGGCGAGCAGAGGGAGTATCAGTGTGATGTACAGAGACCTCTGCAGATCCATTCCAGCATCTTCTTCCAAATGAGTCACAGGATCCCTCTCAGCAGTAATTGGCATTACAGCATGGCATTAATTTCTTGTTTGAAATGCATGCAATGTTCTCACATTTCGCATAGAATAAAACACAGATGAGGCTTAAAAGCAGAAGCTATCGTGCCCCAGCACTGTGTGCATGAAAGAGAGTGATCCTCAATCAAGATTGAGCAGAGCTGATCTGATCTGGAGAGGGACAGGCCGCAGACTGATCTCTGAAGGGCAGAAGAGCTGAATGAAATGAAATAAAGCCCAGGGCTTTTAGAGTCTCTCAGGAACAAAGGGGCAGCGAAATGAATAAAACAGCACAATGTGATAAAGAAAAGCAGACATTTATTGACAAACGATAACCTAAAATAAATGTGACTGCGAGGATGTCACTTCTTCTGGCTTCAAGGTTAAGTGAATAATAATAAACATCTATTTATTTATTTATTTATTTATTTATCTATTTATCTATTTATCTATCTATTTATTTACTTACTTCGATTTTTACTCACGTAGAGTGACAACACTCACCAGTAGCTTCAGTAAAATGCAAAGAATTTTTAAAATGTTAAAAATAGATCACACAACATGAGCTTATCTATATTCGTATTATTTGTGCGAGTGCGTGACGTGTCCATCATAATACAATTTGGTTTTTTTTTTCGGGTGAATCATCCCAGTTCTTGAAGTACACTTCTACTTAATGGAATCGTCTCTGTGAACATGACATCACACTATTTATACTACTGAATGGAGTAGAACAGTTCATGAGTATACCATTTTGGAAGCACCTCTAGTCACCAACCAGGGAGGGTGAGGGTGAGGGTTGTTCCATGCATCCAACTGTATCTTGTCCCTCTGCTGTTCATGCTACATCACACTGAAGCGTAACACGCTACACACTCAGACAGTCCCCTCAGCTCATACATGACCTCACAGACGCTCATCATCACTAGCTGGTATTTCTCTGATTCACAGGGGGGGTGAGTAGTATCGTCCCTCCCACCCAGACAACATGGCAAATCATGCTCTAAATATAAATTGTCTCCAACCCGTGAACCTGTCAGACAATATTAATGATTGAGCAGTAGAGATACACTCTTGAAAGGAATGGCTCTATATAACCTAACTATAGAACATACATTTTGAGGTCTATACTCAAAATATGGTCCATACTTAGCTGTATGTCACGTCTCATATAAAAGAAGGGTCCTCTGACTCCAAGTTCATTTAGGCTGTCTTTATTATTATTATTATTATTATTATTATTATTATTATTATTATTATTATTATTATTATTATTATTTTAGACAAGGCAATACATCAAAATCAAACACAGTTTTCATTTATTTCAACAAAAACAACACTGTGCTATGCAAAAAAAAAAAAATTCGTTGTATTGTAATTATCCTGTAATCGAATTGCTTCGAATATTCGAAATTATTTCACAAATTCAAGCAAATATGGGACCTTTTTTTCTAAAAACACGTCGTTCCTTAACACGTCATTTCAAACCATCTCTTTATCTTATCTAGTAAATAATGGTACTCTTTTTATCTTATGCATTTTTTTGGATTTTAAAAGCAGGTTAATGTAAAAGGGTCGTTGCTCTCCTAGGATTCTACAGTACATAAAGCAATTCTTGAGTAAAGTTTCTATTGGCTGTATAGCTTGTGTCTCCTTTACGGGGTCGATAAGATTTAGAAGCTGCTTGCTTTGAAAGGAACAATGCTGTGAGAAATATTGTCAGAGTCACTACAGCCCACACGTTTTGTGATAAGCACGTCTGAAGAAAGGGTGTGAGCTCCCACTGCTTTCCTGGCTCATCACTTATTCATACACACACCTCTACCAGACATTCACAGTCGATATAGACAGGTACAGTGAAGGTTGGAGAGCGACTGCTGCGCTTTGCTCCTTCCTCTGTGCCTTTGGTGTATTTCCATCTTTACAGAAGGAAGTATAAATGGGCTATGAGTCTTCAGACACTGCCTGTAGACTCTGGTACAATAAACATAACCGAGGTACACTGATGTCGAATGTCGATCTAGTCAAAGGATTCAATTATTTGCAATCTATGACTCGGACATTCTTTAAACAATTCAATGGATAATGCAAGTGGGAAATCAAGGCCTGTTATATTTTGTAGGTTTCTCAGGATGGTATGAAAAAGACAAAAGATGACGAGGCTACGGTTCTCTGCCGCTTCAGCGGTCCTCTGACCTTCAACACCTCCAAAGTTGCTGCGATGCTACCCGCTGGAACCTCGGCAGCTTTCTCTTTCATCGTCAGGTAACACAAGTGTCCTTAGCAAATTTCTTTAAATATCAGACAGAAAATATGGTGAAGATCATCGACAATATACAGTATGTGGAAGCAAAAAACATTTCTCTAAATGACTGTGGCTGAAGCCTTCATAAATGGAAAGTGATGTACTCTGAAATGCAGCGGACTCCTAAAGTGAACTCACAGGCAAAATGGCGTTAATGTATTATCTCCTGACCACCTAACAACACCTAACCGCATGTCCTCAGGGCGGTCCAGAAGTTGCACTTGACCTCAAGAAGAAGGAAGCATCGTTCTGAAAATGACCGTTGTGCTACAAACTTCTGTGGTCTTCTCCAGAAGGACCCTCCCGCTGTACCTTCGAACCTTTTACAGACTCACAGCAAGAGCAGAGAGACACCAGAGACGGCAAAGGTACGGTACGGTACCGCCGTCCTGTTTTATTTCTTTGTCTTTGCTAATTCACTTTACGAAGAGAATGTGATGCCGATTAAAAAGCAGCAAAATGTATTAATGAATAATTAATCTGTATATGGCCCTGTAATATTTTACATAAGAGATTTGATTTTATCCAGCATTTTCTCACATCACACCCTCACATATAGCCCTTAACCCTTTTAATGTCCTTTTCTCTACTTTGTGCCAACTCCCAAGAGTAGAACAATCGATTTAATTGAAGCCCATGTTGCTTCGCTTTCACGTCTCCTGGTTCACACCGATGGAGGATCTTCTTGAGTTTCACGGTAGACAGCTCTCACTGTAGCACCTGCTGGTGGACAGGCACTTAGCCGGGACTGCACCAGGAAAATCCGCCAGAGCAAATGGACTTTTAAATAATTAATCTCTCATAAACACAATTTAAAAGGACACTCAAAAGACTTGAAGATATCAGCAGTCACCGAAGAAGTGCATCCCGTATCAGACGCAAGTTTAGCGAGCTAGTGCAATAATTCTGTGAGACGGGTCATCTCAGGGCTTTAGTAATGCGGAATCAATTTTTATCGTCATATAGCTACTCAGGAGATCGGGAACGTTACATCTCGGGAAAACTATGACTGAACGTCATATTTAGCCTAAAGAATGGTCGATGAACTTGCTACATTCTCGACAAAAGTTTTGCTTAAAAATGAGATATCAGATTATGCTGTGAGTTTTGTAAAGAAAAGTAACTACAGTATTAGTTAGTCATTTTTATGCTTCATTTACTTAAATTGTTATTAAACTCTAATCTAAATTCCGGGGAACACGTACTGTACCTATGAAGGTAATCAGAATCAGAATCAGGTTTATTGGTTTATTGGAATTTGGTTCCAGCAGTTTATGATTCTCAAAAGTATAGACATAAATAACACAATATTACACAAGACAAGACAATACAGACTATACAAGACAATGTAGACGATGTGATACAATATAGACAAGACAAGACAATACAGATAAGACAATACAGACTGGATTATACAAGACTATACAGACTGGACTACACAAGACAATACAGACAAGACAATACAGACTGGACTACACAAGACAATACAGACAAGACAATACAGACTGGACTACACAAGACAATACAGACTGGACTACACAAGACAATACAGACAAGACAATACAGACTGGACTACACAAGACAATACAGACTGGACTACACAAGACAATACAGACAAGACAATACAGACTGGACTACACAAGACAATACAGACAAGACAATACAGACTGGACTACACAAGACAATACAGACTGGACTACACAAGACAATACAGACAAGACAATACAGACTGGACTACACAAGACAATACAGACAAGACAATACAGACTGGACTACACAAGACAATACAGACTGGACTACACAAGACAATACAGACAAGACAATACAGACTGGACTACACAAGACAATACAGACAAGACAATACAGACTAGACTACACAAGACAATACAGACTGGACTACACAAGACAATACAGACTGGACTACACAAGACAATACAGACTGGACTACACAAGACAATACAGACAAGACAATACAGACAAGACAATACAGACTGGACTACACAAGACAATACAGACAAGACAATACAGACAAGACAATACAGACTGGATTACACAAGACTATACAGACTGGACTACACAAGACAATACAGACTGGACTATAGAAGACAATACAGACTGGACTATAGAAGACAATACAGACTACACAATACAATACAGACTATACAAGAAAACGCAGACGATGAGTTACAATATAGACAGTACGAGTATTAAATATGAATATAGAATATGACAGATCGGTTATGTACATAAAGTGTGGGAGTGCAAATAACAGTATTGTAATATTATGCTATTGTACATCATACAGCAGCAGTAGTGTGTGTGTAATATACAGTATACAGATGATCTGATGACTGACAGTCCTGATAATGCAGCACTTATAGATATGAAGCGGGGAATATAATTATGCTGAGGTGTTAATCAGGGTGATTGTCTGGTGTCTGGGGAAAGAAACTGTTCCTGTGTCTGGCAGTTTTGGTAAGCAAAGCTCTGTAGCGCTGCCAGAAGGCAGGAGCTGAAAGAGGTTGTGTGCAGGGTGTGAAGGGACAGTGGTGATTTTTCCTGCCCGGTTTCTGGTTCTTGTGTCCTGGGGAGTGAGCAGGGGGGCACTAATTATTTTTTTGCTGTTTTTACTGTGTGTATAATATCTATAATATACCGAGAACACAGCTGTATCATGTAAAAATGCACTAAAAAGGCAATACACAGTGTTTAGTGTTTTTGACTCTGTGCTTTAACCCCAGGTTCCTGTCTTAGCAAGCTGGTTTGACATCCGTACACGCACACACACACACACACACACGACGGAGGCGTCTGCGGTTTTCAAAATCCAAAAACTTCCAACTTATAAGCTGATGTTTTATTCCTACGTTTTGTTTTCAGGTCAGAGTTATGCTGAGACTCGACCCGGGTCTGACGGCAAACTCTCAGTCTTTTAAAGTGGACCTACATAAGAAACAGGTCACGGTGTTGGAGCCTGTCGCACAAAACACACAGCGATCAGCAGCAGCCGCCATTCTCACGCCAAAGACTTTCACGTTTGATGCTACGTTTGGCTCTGAGTCATCCCAGGTGATGATCACACTGTATTCATGAGTTCACTGTGATCACACAAATCCTATGCCTTATATGCCATATACCATACACAAAGATCTTCACAAGGATCATGATTTAATTCTCACTTTCTTTTATAAAATAATTATTTAAACGTAGATGGCTTTTGATTTTAAATTTTTAGAAGGTCCAAGATTGTGCTTGAAATTTGGGTTACAAAAGCAATTTTGTAAAATGGGACATGGACCTAGAGTATGAATCAATATATTGCTTATCAGCTTGAAATGGCAGCTGGCCGCGAGTTAGACACTCCAAAGGTGTTGTAATACTACAGGGAGTTTTATAACAGCCTACAAGTAAATCTCTTTGAAAAAAAGAGCTTCCTGCTTTGTACTTTAGTGCAATCGATTCAGATTAGGATTAAAAAAATAGAACGACCCTGAATTCTTGCACGAAGTACATTAACCAGTTTAATCGTTTCACTAGGCTAAGGTCTGTGAGAAGAGCTTATGCGAGGTTCTCCAGTCTGTCGTTGCCGGAGCAGATGGCTGCATCCTAAGCTTCGGACAAACCAAAGCAGGTATTTGCAAAAAGCGTTTGCTTTCGACTAGCTTCCTTTAGCGTAAACGAACTGCTCTTTCCTCTAGCTTGCGTTTAGATTCTTGATCTTTGACTCGTTTCATTTGCCGAATTAATGCTAAGTTTAATAAATTATACATCACAATACTCTTTTGTCAGCACAAAGAGGCTGAGATCCTGGTAGTGAATCGCAGTGACGCTTAATGGATTTGCATTAATGGTGTCCTCTCTTTAGTGGGGTCTGTATATCGGAGGTCATTGTGGCCTATCCACTTAGAGGGTTATTAATAGTTATCCACCTAAAATCACGAAAACAATTCTTCCTTGCTGCAACCTTGGAGAATTACATCACTGGCTATTAACTAATTGAATTTGCAGCCTATCTTTCATTATTCCTGGCACGTAGACAGAAGTTATAAATCTTTAAAAGCAGATTGCGTTTAGGCACGGCTAATGGCAAATCACATTTTTTATCGAAAATGACATCCCGGGAACGTATTTTATATCCTATGTGACTTGCTGTGACACAGCAGTGACACATAAACACATACTTGTAAATAATATTGTATTTTTCCCACTCGCTCTTTTTGTTGTTCACAGGAACGTCTTACACGATGATCGGACGTGATGATGGAACACCAAACCTAGGGATAATCCCTTGTGCAATTTCTTGGCTTTTCAAGCTCATTAAGAAGAAGAAAGACAAGACCTGGGCAAACATCTCAGTATCTGTGTCAGCTGTGGAGGTGTGTGGGGAAACTGAGGCCATCAGGGATTTACTGTCTGGCTTTGAGGCTGGTGATCACACCCATAAGCCAAATGTTTACCTCCAGGAAGACCCTGTCTGTGGAATACAGGTAAGGCTTCAGAGACAGTTTTAAAACACGGCTATGTCAAGATAACAACATATGGTGGACCTGCAACGAATGACCACATGAATGCATTATTCATCGACTATGTCAAATGTGAATATTTATAAGGAAGCAAAAATCATGTTGAATAAATTAAATCCTTATTAAATGTTATAATCCAGACATCATGATTGTGCTAATTAAAATTTCATGTCAAAATGCCCTTTTAGCTTTACAACAACAGGGTGGTAAGTGCTGCTACAGAAGAAAGAGCAGCCTACCTATTGGATGCTGCCCTCGCATCTCGCAACACAGGCCTGGCAGGGTGCAGAGGGACGTTTCATCATCCCTGCCATATGTTCTACACTCTTCATGTTTGCCAAAAACACATTCAGAGCAGCCCCACATCTGGGAGTAAGTGGCATCGATCCTACTTATCTGACTTCTCATATTTCTGATTCCGACATCATTGCATTTATTACAGATATACATTTATAATGAAATAAATTCATATTTAAAATAATGTAAAAGAAAGAAATGTGACATGGGTGGAGCTTTAACCATGTTGTTGTATACACATACTGTATAACCTATAGAATATTGTTGTTCTTCAGTGTATGTGGAGCAAAGCAAGCTGAGCCTAATTGACTTAGGAAGCTGTACCAGAGAGAGTACTAAGAACAACACAGAGGTCTGTCTTCTTGACCTGGGCAATGTTATTATGACCAAGCTGAATGGGCACAAACATGTCCCTAACAAGTATGTCAATAAAATAATTTAGTTAAACACTGAAATCAAACATATCGTACAAGCAGGCAATGCGTTCTCTTTTATTTTTAAACTAGGGGAAGTAAACTGGCCATGCTCGTTCAAGAGTCTCTCGGAAATGTTAACTGCCACACGACGATTGTAGCCCACGTGTCCACCTCTCCCGAAGACCTGTCGGAAGCTCTGTGCACCCTGCAGATTGTCTCTCGAATTCGAAGATTACAAAGGATCAGAGTGTGTCTTTTATGCTTTTACAAGATTTACATGCAAGCATTTATTTATTTATTTATTTATTTATTTATTTATTTATTTATTTATTTATTTATTTATTTGCCAGTGATAAAAGCAGTTTATTCTATCTGTGATCAAGACTGTTCTCTCAGGGCCTTTTTACACCCGGTCACTTCGTGTGTCGTCTCTGATCCGATATCTATCTGATTTGTTAAAACTGTCCCGTTTATATTAGACCACATAAACGCGTCTCGGCGAATCGGATATCGATCCTATCTTTCTGCTCCCGCCCAAAATGCAAATATATTTCACCTCATTTCCGGGGTAATTGAAATGGAACACACTTTGGTGTATGCGGTTGCTACAAAAAACAGCATTTACTGTTTGCTGCATTTTCGCTGGAGGCAGCAGTGCATTTTAAGACCCGACGAGACGCCTGGGTGAAAGATCGGAGATAGCACTGGTGGGAAAACATGTTTGTTTCTGGCGTGATGCACGACTCGCGAGTCACCTGCGAGTGACGTACTTCCGTTTGGGAGGAGTATAGCGCTGACGTATGTGGCTCGAACCACCACATACATTTACACCTGTCCAGTTTCATCTGAAACGCGTCCCAGACCACCTCCTGAAAGGGTTTGTACCATCGGATTTATATCCGTCTCCAAAACGTTTCAGAGGGCGTTTAGACCTGGTCTTTTTACCATCGGGTAGCTATCGGATCACAGAAAACGCATGAAGTGACCAGGTGTAAAAAGCCCCTTAAAGAAACAAAATATACTGATTGGTTTATAATTTTTTTTATTATTAGAAACAAGCCTGCAGCTCACCTGGGGCAAGAAGCTTGGGCAAAGAAAAAAAAGTGAAGGACTCCTCTAAGCTAAGAGCATTTCGCTATACAGGTTCACTGGACCATAACGTCTCTTTGCCGCACCTCTTTGATGATCTAGGAGACTACTCTGAGAGTGATAAGTCATGTGACACCGTGTTCTGTATGGATCAGAAAGGTGCTCTCCACGATAAAGAGGTCAGAGGTAATCAGGAGTTTGTGCCAATAATCCCATCTTTGCAAAGGAACAAGGCGGACTTTAAAAGCTCTTTCTCTAGAAGACATCATGATATTTTACATTCAAGTCCAAATTCAAAACAGATGAAAAAACTTCCTGCCCAACAATATTCCAGCGCACCTGATTTGGAGTGTTTTAAGTGCAACACGTTCGCTGAACTACAGAATCGACTGGGGTGTATTAATGAATGTGAAATCGGTGGCCTTCATTCTTGCAAGATACAGCCTGCAAATGCCGTCATTAAATCTGAACCTCCCTCAAGCAGAGTCGGGAAGATGCCGGCTGAGAAGCCGGAGGTTCGACAATTTCCTTGTAAAAAACAGGGTAATGTCCTGGAACAAGGACAACCTACTCAGAGAGATGTTTTTAGGAAGGACATTAAGGAAATACCATCTGAGCATTCTGTTCAAGACAGAATGACTCAAAAAATTCTGCCTTGCTCACCCAGATTTCACAAGGCTAGTAGATTCAAGCAATGTGAACAAGACACTGAATCCCAAAGCCTTACTAAAACAATGGACATGGATCTTTCTGGGTCTTCTCCAGTGGAAATGCTACCATCATCTGATAAGTCCACCTTGCCCCCCAAGATTCGAATACCTTCTGTGGGCTCATCGACCCTGGCTACAGCCATAGGGTCATCGGTTTCTTTCCCTATTACCCGATGTGAAGTTATTCCACAGTTCTCCACTGAGAACCAAGGAGAGAAAGCAACCATCACTGTAACAGTTCAGCAGCCATTGGATTTGAATGGACATGATGAACTTATATATTCTGTAGTTAAAGAAGTAGAGGTCAGTGGCCCAGTTAATACAGGTAAGGCTGCAAAAATAGCAAATATTGCTGAACTTGATTCTTTTAAGAACTTACCACTAGGGTCTCAGCCTGTGAAGATCATTGGTAGTGTTGGAAAGGAACAAACTCCAGCTTATTCTGTATCTAAAGTTCAGGCTTTAGGTACAAGCGATAAGACATCATCGGATATATCTGAAGGCAAAACCACTTCTATGGGCCCAAACCATGTTGTCAACTCAAGCACTACCAATAACCCCAGTCAAGTCAATACTAGGTCAAAAGAGGCACAGTCTAGTACAGTCACAGTGGTGGCCAAAACTGATTTTGGATCCTCTTCCCAATATTTGGACTCAAGGTTCGGGGAGGAAGCATGTGAGATGACAGCAGAACAAGAAGATACTAAGACGACGTTTAACCAAAGTAGTGGGCAACTTTGTAGAGACAAGATTTCTCCAACAAATCAAAGGATATTGAACGATTTTCAAGTAAAACCAGCAGAAAATGTAGTCAGTAATTACTCCAATTATGACACAAGCAGTCTTATTAAATCTTGGCTTGATACTGACAAACAGCCTACCAGTAAGGACTCAGTTTATCCCTGTGCAAGCTGGAAAAATGAGCCTTCGAATAGTCCAAAAGACAAAAAATGTAATGTTGTCGAACCAAGTCACGATGAATGGGCAAAATATAGTAAATCAATGCCTTCGGTGCCGAGATCAGATAACTACAGTCCCAATAAGAAAAACAGAAACCATGTGCAACCTTCTATGACCCAATCATCCACAGAGAATCAGCTCAAATCTACGAACCCCAAATCCCCTACTGATGAGAGCACTAAGCTATTTAGTGCAAAACTGGAGCAGCTAACAAGCAGAAGCCGATCCTTAAGTAGATCAAATGTACAGTGTGTTGCTGTACAGCCTTTTGAGCAAAGCAAAACTGTGTTTACTCAGGGTTCTTTGAGGAGTATAGAGGGCAACGGTACCCCACCAAAGGTCAACAGGCATCCTGAGAAGGAAAATCACCAGGATTTGGGTTCTATAGGAACTTTGGAAGGACAATATGCATCAGCTCATGCCAAAAGCACTACGTGTCCTGGTTTGGTGACAGTATTTGAAGCAGACATCTTCACTTTGTCTCAGGATAACCATAGCCTTAAGAGAGTTCCTAGGTTTTTCCCACTTTATGATGTTGATGAAAGTGACAATACTCGGCTTTCCAAGCACAGTCAGTCCAATACGTCAAGTATAAAGGACTTGTCTAGTGCAGCGGTTCATAAGTTGTCTGGAACTGTCCCCAATTCACCGAAAACTAACAGACGTTCAATAAATAGGAGCTCAAGTCTGTCTCCTGATGGTTTTTCCAGAAAACAAATCTCATGGTCGACCCAGTCTTTATCAAGAAAGCAGGCCAAAGCTTCAATCTCCTCCAAATATCCAAGCAGGATTCTGAATGGACGGGTCGAGGTTCTTAGAGCAAGTGAGGACTCTCTATGTCCCTCTAGTCAAGGTAGCTCAGATATCGATGAACCCGAGGAATCAGAAAGGAAAATCCAATCGTCGAGCCACACCTTACCTTCCCCATACAGTAGGATTACAGCGCCACGTAAACCAAACCACTGCAGTGGGCATGCAAGCGATAACACAAGTGTTCTGAGTGGGGAGCTTCCTCCTGCCATGTGTAAGACTGCGTTGCTGTACAATCGCAACAGTATGGTCAGCAGCGGTTATGAAAGCCTGAAGAGGGACAGTGAAACCACATATAGTAGTACTTCAATACATGACTCAATCAGTGACCAGAGCTGTTTCTACAGTACTCTAAAAAGTGCCAAAAGTTCCAAAAAAAAACCCAACTTGGGTAAGTCATTTATCTGTAAATATTTTTTTTTTTTTAAATCATTTAATGTGTTTTTCCGCTACTAATACGTATGCTTATACAATTAATGCTAATTTTTTACACTGACATTTTTGTTTATAGGATCCTATCAAAGATATCCTTCACAGGACACTCTCTCGTCTTTAAGGAGGTCTCTGAGTGGGTCGAAAATACGTCGGGTAGATCGTGGTCCCTCAGATGCATACGAAATCAAAGTTTATGAGATCGACAACGTTGACAGTTTGCAAAGGAGAGGAAAAGCAGGGAACAAGGTAATATCCAGAAGTACCTTAAATACTGTATATACGGTTATGATTTGGTGATTCTGGCCACAGTTCTCGGTTGTTATGTTATAATACAGGTCCCTATACCACTACCACTGAAGGTATTAATGAATTAGCTGTACGGGCACATTTCCTTTCAGTTCAAATCTGGCACGTGTCCGTGGTTTTAGCTGTGGTTAATGGGACTGTATTTTGGCCATGTTGACAGAGTGTTGTCTGCTTCAGTGCAAAGCTGAAATTCCTGGAGCATCGACAACACAGGATTGCAGAGATGAGGGCCAAGTACAACACCCTAAAGAGAGAGCTGGAAGTAGCCAAGCAGCATCTGATGGTGGATCCAGAGAAATGGACCCATGAATGTAAGTGACAAGTAATTCTAGAATGTTTTACTTTGGTCAAAGCTCTTTTAGTGTTATGTCCATCGGTATACTGGCTTATCAAGACAGTTTCAGTTAGCATCGTGATGCAAATTATTTACACGTGGATCTCCATTCCGGTGAAGTTAATATGTTTTTTTTTTACTCTGTCTTGGACTAGTATGTGAACTATTATCTAGGCTTTGAGCTTAAACCAAGTCGAGAAGCTCTTATTGTCATTTCAACCATATATAGCTGTTACAGTACACAGTGAAATGAGACAGGATTCTCCAGGAAAAACAAAGACAGGGCTAAGGACACGTAATTAGTCCTAGCCACATAAAGTGCGACTGTGCAACCTGGTGCAAACAGTGCAGGACAAGACAGACAAGACAGTGCAGGACAAAAGACAGTGCAGACACAAAGTTACAAGACAATACAAAAAGTACAAAAAATACAATATACAAAAGACAATAAACAGTAACAGAAACAGCGCCGACCGACCGGCGTATATACTGTATGTGAATACTGAATGTTCAAACAATATCTGGTGCAGTAACATTAGAATGAACACAGTTTCTTAGCAGCAGGTCCTTGGGATAATGTATAGAATTGTGCAAAAATACCAGCAGATGACTGGAATATAGTATAGTATGTGCGAAATGCCTGAGATATTGTACAATATGTGCAAAAACGGCTGAAGTGTTGGACAGTTTGTGCAAAAACAGCAGAAAAGTGTGCGAAACAGCATGTAAACAGTATGATGGATTGTAAGCAGCATGTAAACAGTTTGATGTGTCAGTGTGTGTGTTTTGTGTATCGTGTATTTTGTGTTTTGTGTATTAATTATCAGATTTGTTCTATAATGAGCCAAATAATTTTTAACATGTTTAATGACCAACATTTTTCTTATATATATATATGCATATGTGATATGGCCATTATTCCTTGAAAAGGTCCTCAATTCTTTGTAACAAAGTAAGAATTTTATACCAAATTAAAGAATCAATTTGATATGCGATTTTATATCACCAAACTGCAAATACTTACTAAATTAGGTTCTAGTAAGTGCTATGAAATAACTTGGAAATACGAAATAACTCCGTTCCTGTTTTGGTCTTCACAGTTGACCTTTGGCAGACATTCGAGGTAGATTCTTTGGAGCACTTAGAGGCACTGGAGCTGGTGACACAGCGTCTGGAGTGCCAAGTCTTTCGCTGCAAGGCACATGTCATGATGGTAACCAGTTTTGATGCCTCACCAAAACGAAGACAGAAGAAAAAGTACCGGCCAACTGTCAATTATAAGGGGTTCATAGGAATATAGCATACCTTTTACTTTTAACGATGTAACGAATACTAGTTAAATACAGTGATTACTGTAACAATTCTACATTAAGCCTTCAAATACACCTTTTTTTAATACATTTGCATGCATTCAATGACCTTTCTGTATAATGTAGTATTTGCAATAAATACTGTGAGTTAAATACTGTATAAAACTAGCATGCTATTTCACCACTCCAAACCACCAGCAAGGATGTCATTGTAGAAATTGGTGAAGGTTATGATGACATCCACCACAATCCAACAAGCACTTATCACCAGAGCATTTAACTCACCAACTATTAAGTATGGAAAAAGTGACATGACATACGGCTAAGTTCGGTGACCCCTACAAAGAATTTGTTCTCTGCATTTAACCCATCCAAAGTGCACACACACACAGCAGTGAACACACACACACACACCCGGAGCAGTGGGCAGTCATTTATGCTGCGGCGCCCGGGGAGCAGTTGGGGGAATTCGGTGCCTTGTTCAAGGGCACCTCAGTCGTGGCCGGCCCAGGACTCGAACCCACAACCTTAGGGTTAGGAGTCAGACTCTCTAATCATTAAGCCATGACTTCCCCAGTTAGAGAACAGAAAGAGATGCTGCTTTGTTGTTGCATCTAGCTTTAGCATAGCTGGGACTTGTTGCTCAGGGACTTGTAGTCTCTGAAGGAAGGCCAAATGCTGTGTGCTACGGGCATTGAGTGTCTCCTGGACTGGTCAGTCGCGGTCTTCAAACAGTAATTCAGATCTACCTATTCCCTGTGGCATCACATCACCTGGCAAGAAATACTCGCCGAAATATTTCTCACCAATGGGCGGACACTACACTACACTACACCCTTGAGAGAATACTGCCTTTTATATCAAGGTAATTTACAGATTGAACTCAGACTTCAGGCTTAGATACTAAGCAGTTAATCCCATATCGTGTACATATTGTCTGGTGTGTTCCGGTCCGAGAAGAAGAATGAAAGCGAAAGATGGCTATATGAAGGCTGTATTAATTACAAGCGCTGTATCATAAGTATGTGATTCTCAGCATATGTGCATATGCAAAAGGTGGCAACTAGCTGTTTCTAACCACCACCAGCAGTAGGGAAGCGTAAAACAGAACTGAAATACATATTAGAAAACTACTGTATATGCTACTAAGGCAGGGGTTCACAAAACAGTAAAACTAGTCTAGACCTAATCAGAAAGCTATTACTAGGTTTGTATTTACAAGTGCAGAGATACTGAACACTGTAAATACAATGAAAAGCAAAATGACATCACAAGCACCAGAGGGATGGAATCCCATCTCATCACAGTCTAGCAATGTAGCCTATGATTTGGTTACTTCATCCCATATCTAACTAAACATTATAAATAATAAACTAAAACTTTTAGTTTTTAACTTACCATCTGACTATTAGAAGAATGACATTATTGGAAGAACTGTTATGTATTCAAAATGCAAGAGCAGTTCATTCATTAATTCATTCATTCGTTTTCTACCGCTTATCCGAACTTCTCGGGTCACGGGGAGCCTGTGCCTATCTCAGGCGTCATCGGGCATCGAGGCAGGATACACCCTGGACGGAGTGCCAACCCATCACAGGGCACACACACACACACTCATTCACTCACACACTCACACACTACGGACGATTTTCCAGTGATGCCAATCAACCTACCATGCATGTCTTTGGACCGGGGGAGGAAACCGGAGTACCCGGAGGAAACCCCCGAAGCACGGGGAGAACATGCAAACTCCACACACACAAGGCAGAGGCGTGAATCGAACCCCCAACCCTGGAGGTGTGAGACACCGTGTCCCCCAATGCTAATCAGAAACCTATAAAAAGGTTATATAAGTCTATAGTGAATGACAACTGAAACTCTAAGGTGATTACATCCACACACCCCAAACCCAATGTAATACCATTTGCATTTGGGATGTTATGACCCAAACTTAAAATAAAATAAAATATGGGAACCTCTGCTTTAAAGCCCCACTAATATGTGTAGCTATTACACTGCTGCTGGTCGTGTCAGACTTCAAAAACAAATGACCACTATGGTGACAGCTAATGCTTGGATACAGGTCAAGGCAACATATTGGACAGCAGAGATACAAATGACCTTGGCAGATGGAGGTGCTAAATCAAGCTTGCCAATAAAACCAGTTTACAAATGCCATTGCTCCTAATTTGCTTTCCCAACCATGCAAACAACATATCAAATGCATTAGAATTCATCACATATTTAAAGAATAAATAAATACGATTCTGGTAAGGTTTTTGTTTGGTAATAAAAATATTGCAAAAAAAAAACTGCTCGTATCAGTTTGTACATATTTATTTGCACTGATCCTGATTTATTACATACTCATTAATAACAAATAACCAGATACAATATACAGGATACTTTTTTACTGTCATTAAACATTTTGTTATACATTACGCATCATTAGTCATCATTAGTTCTCATGCTTCACGTCCATCCGTTTCTTTAACACTTTTATAAGAAATTTGTATAGTGTTCAATTCTTGAACAAATTTTGCTGTGAAAATGTTAATTTTCAAATAAACTGGAATGTCATCGAATATTGTGAGAAATATATTACTAGGCAACTGTAATCTGTAATGCACTGCAAAGTGACTCACATAAGCAGCCTGATATCCTGTCAGAAGGAATATGTTTCATCACAGATAAAACCGAGGAAGCAGCTTGATGTAGTCATACACTAAATTTTTTTTTTCCGAGGACAGTGTTTTGTTTCTTTCTGCTCCAGTTCCTACATTTGAAATGATGACAGATTTATCTCCCCTCTAAGATACGAATACACAGTACAGTACACATGCTTCCTTTTTCTTTTCTTTTTTTTTTTATAATCTATCAAAACATAAGGCATCAGTCATTTAAAACGATGTATTATCCTTGCTTACACTCTACATATATCCTGACCTGCACAAATGAGGCAGGAAAAAGTCACAGTCGGGTTCATAAAACATTTAAAAAATCTGGAATAGTTCAGGGAAGACAAAGGATGAGCAGCCAAAGAGGTAGAGATTAGAGAAAGAGGCTCTGTATCATGTTGTGTGCTTGATTTTGCATTAATGTTTGCGATCACAAAATTGTAAAATCCCATAGGGGCTGATTCAGAATAATAGACAAAATTACGTAAGCTGTGCTTGTGCATAATCCTGAAGAAGTAAAAAAAAAAAGGTAAGAACATTTTACATCACAAAACTGGATATTTGTATTGTTTAAAGGACATAACGACGAACAACGGGAAGCTTATCTACACCCACTCACAAACCTGTCGTCCAACATGGTGCACAAATCTGTACTGAGTGCCCAGAAGAGGATATGGCTTTAACTATAGATAGTAAACCATGTAATAAAATTTAATAAACAAATTAAACAGAAGCTATTTAAGAATAAAATCCTTTCAGACCTCGACTCCTTCTGGAACAAAATCTATTAAGTTCATCAGCAGTTTAGAATAATTCAATTTAAATCCTACAAAGCTTCACCTTGCTTATTCCTGAAATATCACATTCTCTCAGGGATCTCTGATGGACGCACGGATGAATGGACAATTATTGTGCATTTTATAATGAATAATGCATTCACAACGCAGACTGTATGACATTTGAAAGACTGTATGTGTTAAATAATTAACTTTTGTCCTTGTCGAAGGAACTGAGGCAGTAGAGGAGGGCCAAATGATCACGCACCTACAGTTTTATTTGTTTTGTTCATTTGTTTTTTTTCCAGAAATGAGGCACCATTGGCACCATGAGGCACAAGAGTAAAATAACATTAAATCATATACTGAGGAAACACACACAATGAAAAAAAAACTCTACTCGTACATTAGGACATGTTTAATATTATTAATGATATTATCTATTGTATTATGTACGCATGCTTTTTATGCAGTTAACATGCTCAGTATTTTGTGTAGGAGACATATTTGCTTGGCAGCAAACTATATAGCTAGACACATATAGGAATTAACATGAGACGGCTTGTTAGCCAACAAACCTAGCAAGCTACTGAAGAAGAAGAAGAAGAAGAAGAAGAAGAAGAAGAAGAAGAAGAGCAAACAACAACAAGCCTTTGTTTTTGTCACATATATGTAGCTTGTTAGCCAACAAACCTAGCAAGCTACTAAAGAACAACAACATCAACAATAACAACAGCAAACAACAACAAGCCTTTATTTTTGTCACACACACACACATATATATATACATATATATGTATATGTATATATGTGTGTGTGTGTGTGTGTGTGTGTGTGTGTGTGTGTGTGTGTAGCCAATAAACCTAGCAAGCTACTGAAGAAGAAGAAGAAGAAGAAGAAGAAGAAGAAGAAGAAGAAGAACAACAACAACAACAACAACAACAAGCCTTAATTTTTGTCCCATATATGTAGCTTGTTAGCCAACAAACCCAACAAGTTACTGAAATCCCAATAGAACTTGTCTAAATTACCGAGCCAGATAATAAACATTCATTATATAATGCTGACAAACCAGCTGAGACATTTCGCAACGTGCAAAACGTAACAAGGTTCAGTGTGATGCACTTCCTCCAGTGAGCCAGCAAGTGGCACTAAAACTTACTAAAACAAAGGAACAAGGGTGCAAATAGTAAACGCCTTGAGTCTGCATCAAGAGCTGCTGCACGGCTGTACAAGCCAGAACCCCAAACCTGTTTCAAGTGTGTGTGTGTGTGTGTGTGAGGGGGAGAGAGGGTGTGTGAGTGTGTGTGTGTGAGAGAGAGAGAGAGAGAGAGAGAGAGCTCGCGCGAGTGTGTGTGAGCGTGAGTGTGTGTGTGTGTGTGTGTGTGTGTGTGTGTGAGGGGGAGAGAGGGTGTGTGAGTGTGAGAGAGAGAGAGAGAGAGAGAGAGAGAGAGAGAGAGCTCGCGCGAGTGTGTGTGTGTGTGTGAGGGGGAGAGAGGGTGTGTGAGTGTGAGAGAGAGAGAGAGAGAGCTCGCGCGAGTGTGTGTGAGCGTGAGTGTGTGTGTGTGTGTGTGTGTGAGGGGGAGAGAGGGTGTGTGAGTGTGAGAGAGAGAGAGAGAGAGAGAGAGAGAGAGAGAGAGAGAGAGAGCTCGCGCGAGTGTGTGTGTGTGTGTGTGTGTGTGTGTGTGTGTGTGTGAGGGGGAGAGAGGGTGTGTGAGTGTGAGAGAGAGAGAGAGAGAGAGAGAGAGAGAGAGAGAGAGAGAGAGCTCGCGCGAGTGTGTGTGAGCGTGAGTGTGTGTGAGGGGGAGAGAGGGTGTGTGAGTGTGTGAGAGAGAGAGAGAGAGAGCTCGTGCGTGTGTGTGTGTGTGTGAGGGGGAGAGAGGGTGTGTGAGTGTGAGAGAGAGAGAGAGAGAGAGAGCTCGCGCGAGTGTGTGTGAGCGTGAGTGTGTGTGTGTGTGTGTGTGTGTGTGCGTGCGTGCGTGCGTGTCAACCAAGCAAAGCTACGCATACAGAAAACCACTGGACTACGGCTGGAGCCGCAGGACTTAACATTGTCCACTTTGCAATACAAATGTAAGTAGACTTTTCTGTATAAAAGACTGTGGTGTGATGAGGAAGTGTTTAGGCTCTGCAGTGAAAAGCAGAAGAGCAGGTACAGGCTTGTGACATGGTGAGAGATGAACCGCCATAAACAGAGCAACACTGCAGGCTGTTGTTAGAGATTCGACACGTTACACTTAAAACGATTCACAGCACAGATTTCAAACCAAATGCATGAAGATTATGGTGTTATGAAGCCCAGAATATACATCATGTCCAGAAAAGGCTACATGTATACATTGTGTTTTATGATACATGATGAATTAGGATGTAGTTAGCTTAGTACAACAACAAAACATTAACTTTACATTAACTCGGTATCAGTGTGAGTATGAGCAAAGAGACTTGTTGCCAGACATTTCATTTTCAGTCCTGTGAAAACTTTTGGAGAAAATAAAGATTACAGAAAATAGGAGCTTCTTGTAAACAAATGCAAGTCATTACAGTACTATATACATATAAAGTGTGCTGTAAAATAATTCATCATGCTTTTAACAACATGTTTATTTCCCCAATATGTTATGAAAATGATTTCTTCTCTTTAACTCCAACAGTCATTATACTGTACGTACTTTGGCGTATTCAGATCATTTTAAGGTTTATAAAATGAACCTTCATGTAATCAATCGTCTTGACTGCTAGTTAGTTGAAATGTCTCACAGTGTATAAGAACAGAAATGTGAATGATAACATTACGCTGTCAAAGAGGATGATGTTCCTGAAGGCCATGCAGTCATGCTGTCTACCATAATGTACTTACGTATTTACATAGAAAGTTTGTATATTTGTACAGATCAGTTGTGTTTACGAAGATAGTGAGCTTTTTAAACGATAGAAAATTCTGTTTGACAGATTTAAACAGTTAATAAAGAATGCTGACCTGCCAGGATATTTTAGACTTAAGGGAGACCCTACAACAGAAGACGACATAAGAGGATGGCATGACCAGATCACTCTATGGCCCAATGGTACAGAAGCCATCATCAGCTCAAACCTATCAGTTTCTCACAAGATCCTGAATACGACTATGGATCGGCCAGCAGAGGAACGACACAAGATAAATAACGACGCAGAAGAGATATCAGAGAACACAACCGTAAGGTTCTGCTTAAACAGCAGCGCATCAGGTAAACATGTCAGAACATACGGGGCTTATTACGCTTTCCAGTCCAAGCTACAGAGACATTTATTCTCTCAATGTCAATGTCAACTTTATTTGTATAGCACTGTTCAAACAACACATGTTGACCAATGTGCTTTACAACATCTAAGTATAAAAAAAGAAATAAATACAATTTTAATAATAGCAATACACACATTAACAGCAATAATAAAAAATATTTCAACAAGAGGGATAAGCCATGGAAAACGCCGCAAATGCACGATCCCCTTTCCGGCTTAACTCGGTCCTTGGAATTTTAAGTAAATTTTGAGTTGTTGATCTCAATGTTATTCCCGTTTGACGCTCAGTTAACAAATCTGATAAGTAAGACGGTGCAAGGCCATGCAGAGATTTATATACTAGTAAAAGTAACTTAAAATCGATCCTGTATTGTACAGGAAGCCAATGCAGGGAGACCGGGGCCGGAGTGATGTGTTCATGTTTTTTAATATTCGTTAATAATCTTGCAGCAACATTTTGAACCTTCTGTAGCCGTAAGATAGAGGCTTGACTAATTCCTTTATATAACGAATTACAATAGTCCAGTCTTGATGATATAAGAGCATGAATTGTAATTTCGAGACGCTTAAATGTCAGACAAGATTTTATCTTTAGCTTTACAACATGATTTATCTGTGTGTTCAGCTTCAGAGAGCTATCGATGAATACACCCAAGTTTTTAACACATTCTTTAACTTTCATGGACAGTGAGCCAAGATTAAACTCCGCTGCGCACTTCGATCCTCTAGGGCCGAACACTACAGGCTAGGAAGGTTAGGCTAGGATCAGCTTACTTTCCTGTTAATGCACATTAATTTATGCTACACGACTTCCATAACATGCGTCATAATTTTCATCTTTTCATATCCAATTTATGTCTGATCTCAGTCTCGGTTTTTAACATCAGTAAAATATTTGACATTCAATCGGAGACATGAGAGAAAAGTGTGTTTCCGTCGTGCCACCTAACTTTTTGAAGCTTGTGTTACTGTCTGTGTGAAGTTCTGTTTCAGTCCTTAAAATGACCAAGTGGAGACTTGGTTTAACACTTGGATACGTTCCTGTGTGTGCGACCTCTCATTGAGACCTTACTGCAAAGTCACATGGTGACTCTCTGATGTAGTATTTGACATAAATCCCATTGTTTGTGGCTATTTGTCCTTTCTCACCTTGCTGTGTTTATAACAGCACTTTCACCTGCCTTTGTGTAGCACAGTATTGAACCGACGACTGTGCTTTTCCCTGACAAACTCGTGTTGTTCTATTGCATCTGATAAACCGCAGGTCTGTTAAGCATCAACACTGTTGTTTGCAAAGTTAGTGGATTTAAGGTTCACGAGTTTATTTTCATGTGTACTGGAAACTCTCATTTCTAAAGAAATTCTTACTCTTAGACTCCTTCAGCAACAACAAGTGTATACAAAAAGAAGAAAAAGTGTAATGTAAACATAATGCAAGCTTTAGTTATCCATGAAGGTATTCTCATTTGTAATTGTGTATGTAGGTATGGTGGGGTAACGCTAGGCACCTCTCAAGATCATAGAGCAAACTCTGTCTCTGTATAAGATTCATTCACACGTGGGGGTAAAAACTACTTCTCCTTGTAGCCTTGTTGTTCTTGAATTCCTGTTAGTGGTCTTCACGGGTCCACTTAGATCCGAAAACACGAGGTCCGAATCGAGACCCGAGTTTCACGTGTACCTCTGACACGGGTCGGGTATAATAATAGCGGCATCGGGTCTCGGGTAATTTAAAATGAATGTGTTTTTACTGAACGGACCCGAGAAGACCCGAACTACTGTATCTCGTGTGTGTGTGTGTGTGCATCGACTCGAGTCCTTTTCCAACCTCTCCTCTGTTTGCCAAGGCCGCTTGCGACATGTAGCTGGCGACGTGCGGCTGGCGGTAAGCTAATGTTCGTTGAAACAGACCTGTCAATCAATTTTGAATCCACGCTGTAGTGGTTACTTTAGTGTAAAGTTATGCAACATTCAGGTCCAGTTGGGTTAAAAAAATTTGCCTTCGGGTCGGACCAGGGTCTAATTTTTTCGGGTTTGTCTCGGGTCTTTCTTATAAAAAAAATAAAAATATGCTCGTCGGGTTCGGGTAAAAAGTGAGTCGGGTCACTTCGGGTCGGGGATATTTCTTTAGACCCGAGAAGACCTCTAATTCCTGTAGCTGATGGTAGAAGTGTTGACAGGATGTAATGAGGTGACTGTTGTTCTTTACCATTTCTGTGGGTGCTGAAAGCTCTCCAGCATTTGTAATGCTGATGCAGAGGTGATTTGTGAAGCTCTGTGCACATGCTGTAGATCCTGAACTGTGAAGCTTTGATGGAGCCGGTGAAAAATGATCTCAAGCCTTTCTGCTTGACATGCGGAATTTCTTCAGTCTTCTCAAGGCATATGGGATAGCGCTCTCATGCATGGGTTCCTCTCTGTGTTTCCGTTTGACCCATTGTAGGGCTTTGCTCTGCATTTCAGAATCAGAGACCAGAACAAACATATGGATTAGCCTGGGGTTGAGATTTAAATTGCCACAACTTTGCAGATCTTTGCTAAGCAGCTACATAAGTTCGAACAGCTTCTTATAAGCTCCAAGCAGACTTCTCTCAGGCGTCTGTCAGACTTCTGTCAGGTGTTTAAATACCCGTGACTTCAACCTCTATGAGGCTGAAGAGTTCCATGGAGCCAATCTATGAAGGACAAAGGCTGCTGACAGGATGCTTTATGGTTAAAAGGTACAAAGAGAATCAGAAATCAAGCATGGCGTTAGTTCTGGCAGGCCACGTCGTCAAGCGTGCATCAGCTACTAATCAGCTGTCCATGACGCCAATCCGGTTACGACATCCATATTACCCGACCGTTTAAATTCCCATTCATTGAGCCGCTTCCTAGCGCGTCGCAGCTGCTGCGATTTAAACTCCCTCCTCCAGCCCCGACTCCACCATGCCGGAACCTGTGTTCCGTGTACCAGTTTACATCATAAATCTCCACATATCCCCCCCCCCCTCTCTATTTATTTATTTATTTATTTATTTATCCATTTATTCATTATTATTTTCCACAAAAAAAAGCTCTATGCATGATCAATGGTTCTGTTACACAGGGTTGTGTCCTAGTCGCTGCTCTCCCCGCTCTGTCCCTGCATGCACACGGACAGGCGCGTGGATTCTTGCCCGGAACAGAACCATACCGCCAACGCTAACTGTATGCTATCAGCTAATAAGTCCTAATTTGACAAAGTGGTCCTGGCAGAAATAAATTTCCTGTCCTGCTCTGTTCTAAGAAGTTTGCTTGCTTTTTGACAGGAACACCGTCGAAAGAGTAGATTCTGTGGTAGGGATACTAACAAAATATTATATTATAAAACAAAATAAAGAAAAAAGTTGGTATTTTCTTTGCACAGAAAGCCTGGTCCAAATGAAAAAGAGTAACGTAATCTTTTGGATAATTCCTTTATTATGTAAATTGCTGCTAATGATGTTGGTTTGTTTGTGTTGTAGGTAACAGTACTACAGAGTCCAGTTCTGCCTTTCTGGCCACACTGACATCTCTGAGTGAACACAACGATCACATGCTCTTACCTCACAGGTTACATCAGGTAGGTCGAATGAACTGGATATTATTGTGAACACATACTGTACAGTACACAATCCTGCAATGAGAACCCACAACAGAAGACTGGTGCTGTAACGCAAGCCGAGGACACGGCAGGAGATCAGATGATAAGCGTCTATTACAGGAAGATTAAAGTAGAAGGCTTCCCTCTGATAGTTTCCTTTTTTTTCTACAGATAGCAGAAGCTTATTTTCTTGAAGAGGACTGTATCCTTTTTTTTATTATTACTCAAGTTTATTTATTTATTTAGTTTTTTATGCCATAGAAGTTTAATAAATGGTAATATTATATATTCCAAATATCACATACCAAAGTTAGAAGTGATTACTGTGAGATGTAGATTTTTTTTTTTTAATATTTAGTGTAATTAAATATAAAGTCATTTGAAGAGCCCACTTCCTCTTTCCTGTTCCTTTTTTTTATTTATTTATTTAATTTTTTTGCCACAATGATTGTGTTGTATTCATTGTGCTCAGGCCAAGGGAAACCGAATGATGGTGCATCTTTGTGCACCGTCTAAAAGCTTGTGCAAAGGATATACAATATACAGCTACGGCGGCTACATACTGTAAGCGTCAGTACTAGTGTTATCTTTAACTGGCTGACTCTGGCAGTTCAGCAGGCTGTACACTTCCTGCAGTTGGAGAGGCTTTATCATGAGAGATTGCTTTCCAACTTGGCCTCCATGCAGAAAGACTGGGGTAAGTGTGTTGGAGGGTTTAAAGCTAGAATACTGCTCGCTGAATAATGAATTTAAGAACTAAATGTGAAACAACGATGGCCTAAAATAGCTTATAAAATTGCACTTAAGCTTTGAGGAACTAAAATCTGGTTCATTATTACAAACAAAGCTGAATATTGTTTATAATATAATAACAGCGGTATTTTGAAGGCTGGATATATTGATGTTGATTGTAGACATTGTGTGTGTGTGTGTGTATGTGTGTGTGTGTGTGTTTTGCCATGGTTGTGTTTAGAATCCGAGTGGAAGGCTGTCACTCATGGAAAAAAATACCCTGTGAAGATCCACTGTACTGAGATAGAGACAAAGTGTATGGACTCTCTGAATCACATCTGCAGAACACACCAAAGGTAAAACAGGTCTCGATCTTAGGTCTCAGAAAAGGTTCAAGTCTTAGGCACGGAATCTGCCGAGTCATTACATATGTGTCTACAAAACATTTTGCAAGTTGCATCATAAAATTTTGAAGAGAAATAAAGATGCAGAAAAATGAAGCATATTGGCACAACAATCACGAACAAACTCAGGCCATCCTTAAAAATATTTTAAGACCGACCCTGTCAATTTAGGACCAACTCAAATTTTTTTTTTTTTTTGCTTTAAGCCCGACCGACTTGCCGGTTGTAAATTTGCGTTAAGACCGACCAATTTTTTTTTTACTCTTCAGACAACTAATACAAAAGCAATAAAATAATAATAATTATATTTTAGTAAGTATTGTAAATATATAAATCGCCTCGGCCTACATACAGACGAAGGCTACGTTCTTTCTTTTAAATAAGAACCCGTGACGTCATCTACGTTTACACTATCGGTTCCCGGATGTCACACTACGGCCTGTGCGTTCGCATCGTCTCATTCTCTCTCATTCACTGTCAGAGACGACGGTTCGCGCTCGGTAACGACGGCTGCAGTAAACAAAATGTTCGCGTCACCGTTCAAAGTCATGCGGGTTCGGGCGCCATGATACATCTAATTAAACTCATTAAAACAGCTCGACACCGCTTTAACTTGGCACGAAGTTCTGGAAAAACTGTCCGGCATCACAATAAAGGGTTGAAGACCCAGTCAGTGACGTCACGATATGCTACTTTGTTTAAATTCATACCTACTGTACGTAATCACCATCACCAACATTCTACTTTTTATTTTATTTTTTTTTTACATTGAAACCTGAAAAAAATATATATATAGACCTGCCTACCGACCCTTATTTTTTTTTTTTTACTGTTACTGCAAACCAAAATATTTTTAAGGATGGCCTCACGGAGGGACTGATTTCTGGATCGATTATTCGCTGTGACGTGGGTGGGTCGGACGGAAGCATCCAGAAGAAAAAGAAAAACAACCAACCAAAAACTCCTCATAGTTCCAGAGAACAGATTCATGTTTCTTCTAAACATATGCGTATGAGGCTAGTTTTACACCTGGGATGGAGGGTTTGTTTGAGAAAGCTGAAAGAATCAGATGATGTTCTGTATGCCTGCTAGGATGCAATTCTTTCTGAATAATAAAAAAAAAACCTCATATGGTTTCCCTAAGCAACATCAATGAGATACTGTAATGTTTGTAGATATTTATGGAGAAAGCCTAAATATAAATGTGTTCTTCTAGCAGAGTGAACACGGCTGTCCTCTCCAAAAAACGATTCATGTCTAGACAAGAAACCATACCGTATTAATAATGCATTCAAGTATTTATGATTTTTGGCTTTTTTCTTTGGTACATAGTGCATGGCATCATCTGAATTCAGTGCTTCACCTAAGGTTATTTATTACAGTGCTGTGGTGTAAATGTAATAATTATTACACAGAACATGCCTGAACTCCCACTGTTTCTTTCTCCCCAGACCTAATCACGGTGTCGTGGAAAAGGTAAGATTTAACTTCTCTTACTCTCACAAATAATGCAATAATGGTTGAAAAACAGGCCTGGGATGTAATATGGTTGATCTGATACTGAACATCAGGTAACCAAGGAAACCATTACAGTTCAGCAGAGGAATACAAGAAGCCATTCTACAATGAATGAGTGGATAGAGCAGTGGATTGACCCAGAAGAGGAAACTGAGGATGAGGATAGAATAGAGGATCAGGAGGCTGAAGGTTTGACAGAGGCGGCTAGAAGACGGAAGTTATCCGGGGAAGAACTGAGCGAGCTCATCGAAGTCGAGGAGGTAAGAAGGCTCTTCCATGTTGTGTTGTGGAGATCATTAGCCAACACACAGAATCTGTTCTAGACAGAAGCCCGAAAAGTAGGTTTGTACGTCATCGTCTTTAAATTAAAAAAAAGTATACCTACTGTATGTCTAAAATGTCTCATGTAACACCAATCCTGATTTCTTTACACCGGCTACATTCATTCATCCGTTCGTTTTCTACCGCTTATCCGAACTTCTCGGGTCACGGGGAGCCTGTGCCTATCTCAGGCGTCATCAGGCACCGAGGCAGGATACACCCTGGACGGAGTGCCAACCCATCACAGGGCACACACACACACACTCTCATTCACACACACACTCACACACTACGGACAATTTTCCAGAGATGCCATTCAACCAACCATGCATGTCTTTGGACCAGGAGGGGAAACCGGAGTACCCGGAGGAAACCCCCGAGGCACGAGAACATGCAAACTCCACACACACACACAAGGCGGAGGTGGGAATCGAACCCCCAACCCTGGAGGTGTGAGGCGGACATGCTAACCACTATGCCATCGTGTCCCCTGTAAGAGCAGTTACTACACCTAATTCCAAGTGACCAAGCATCATTAATACTTACCACTTTTGTAGATATCGGTGAAGCCAATTAAGTAGAAAAAAATAAATAAATTATACAAATGGCTTGAAATCAATGAAAGTCCAAACAGAACACACACACTGGTTACTATTCATTTTAAATTCAGTTTAATTTGGAGTTAACTGATTTTATTTAGTTTTTATTTAGGTTTTTTTTCGGGTTAAATTGTTGTCACATTTGAAACATGACTAAGCAAATGCAGGACGGAAAGGAAAGTAATAAGTTAACAATAAGCAGATTTTTTTTTTGTTTGTTTCTATCATAGCAACCCATGCCCTTGTTTAACGAGCATGCACACTAAGAAGGTCGTGCAAGCTCCACGAAATAATACACCGTAAATAACGGGGCTTCTTAAAAATATTAATTAAATCAAGAATCTGCGGTTTAGTAAAATATCAACTCGCTGACAGCTCGAGTAAGCTAAAGCTAATTCATTTCACTTCCCCGATTAAGACGCTATTGCTCTAGCTAAAGAGTTAGCTCCGTAGCTAGCATAGAGGAAGAATAGATAGATAGATAGATAGATAGATAGATAGATAGATAGATAGATAGATAGATAGATAGATAGATAGATAGATAGATAGATAGAGGAAAGGGAAAAGCTGGCAGGAAAAATCCTGTCACCTTTTTACAACGATCCTACTTACTGCTTTAATATTAGTAATCTGAGCTTCTCTGATAAGGGATTTCTGATAAGAGCTTCCTTTTCTTACTTTTGGCTCAAAGACAAAAAGATACTGTGCTTTTGACTTTGTAGCTTTGTAGCTAAGATCTTTAAAAAGCAGCTAAAGACTTTTTTTTGGTTAAATATTGTTGGTCTTGTTCAACAATCTTGTCCAACAAATCGTATCCGCGTACTATTCATGTGTACTATGACACTTTGACATCAGCTCTTGAAAAGCGCTACTGAATATAAATACATTTTAGTTACTTATCCTCCGGTGAATAATAAATCAAGATTTATTCCGTATACGAGCGGATTGATTTCTATTTGTAAAATAGTCTGAACGCATTGCTATGCTGGTGTCCAAGATTTTAGGTTTTTAGTGGTCTTGCTAAGGATGTAAGCAGCACTGCAGTTCAGTAATCAGTGCCCAAGCCTCAACGTGTCTGCTTCCAATTATCTGGCTCCAGTGGTCAGTCCAGAAAGTCTTTAAAAACAAAACGTTATGTTATAATGTCACCAGCCAGCTGCAGGAATTTGTGGAAAACATGTTGAGGGAAAGTAATGACTTGCTGATAGTCTGGGTGTGGAGCTCTTATATAACACACAGGCCCTGAGGAGAAAAGCAGCAAATAGTCACTCTTTTGGGCTGAACATTAAAACATTAAATTATAGGCTCTTTATAGTCTATTATAGTCTCTACTGGCTTACTTATGCACATTACATTACATTTACAGCATTTAGCAGACACTCTTATCCAGAGTGACTTACAACTGAGCAACTTAGGGCCTTGCTCATGGGCCCAGAAGCGGCAGCTTGGTGGACCTGGGGTAGGAACCCATGACCTTCCGATCAGTAGCCCAACACCTTAACCACTGTGCTAATACATATGTAGAATCTAATGTGCTCACACTGAGGAAAACAAGCAAATAAAGTACTGTAGTCTATGATGACGAATACACTGCTGTTCACATTGACCCCATGTGGTGACTCTTTTTCATTACCTCAGTAATAACCTTGTAGTGACTTTCTGATCTACCTGACCCTGATCAGCGGTGGTTAAACAAGTGTTTTGGTCTTTAGGGATGTAAAGTGTTTACTCTGCTTTTGTTCTGATCGTAGACCTTCCCTTCCAACGGTCTCATCTCTATCTTAAAGAAGAGAGAGGAATCCAGTCCCGTCGGTCCGTATCCACACAGAAACCCCTCCAAATTCAAAGTGCGCTTCAGTGAATCAGATGACTCAATGGACAACGGTATGATATTTCTTGTAGTGTTTTATAACTGATGTGATAATCTGAGTATGTCATATTATGTATTTTGTTAATGGACAGATGATGCGGGTGAAGACTCCTGTTTGTTCTTCCTCGTCCTGTGTGTGGGAACGGTGGTCATCAGCATGGGTGGTACCATGCTCTACTGCTTCCTGGGAAGGGCTTATTCAAACATTTGTTCTGATTTCTCCCACAACATGGACTTTTACTTCGGGTTTATACGCCGAGCGGTGAACTCTCTGACACACTGGTTTATTCCTGCCTCATCATAGCACTGCTCCACTGGCAACACGCTCCCGTTGTTCCTTCATCTGATCTGTTTGCCTTGTCATGCAGCAGAAACCAAGAATAGCTCTTTATCTGGTGAGGACAACAGGACAGCTGCATTCGTGCATAAAAACAGATCGTATAGAATTCCCATTATATTATCTACTGTGTCTGATTAACTAATAATTCTGTTTATTTTATTGTAATTTTTTGTTCTTTTATTTTTGTTAGTGCACAACTTGACAACATTCTCACCACAGAATTAGCATAATTAGAATAAGACCTTTTTTTTTTTAACTCTTCAAACAACTAATACAAAAGCAATAAAATAATATTAACGGGTTCGGGCGCCATAATACATCTAAAAAACTCATTAAAACAGCTCGACACCGCTTTAACTTGGCACGAAGTTCTGGAAAAACTGTCCAACATCAAAATAAGGTTTGTAATGATGCTCCCGAAGGCACGGGTTGAAGACCCAGTCAGTGACGTCACGATATGCTAATTTGCTATTGCTAATAAAAGTCATACCCACGTAATCACCATCACCAAAATTCTACTTTTTTTTTTTTTACATTGAAACTTGAAAAAAAAAAAAATATATATATATATATAGACTTACCTACCGACCCTTTATATATATATATATATATATATATATATATATATATATATATATTTTACTGTTATTGCAAACCAAAATATTTTTAAGGATCTGGAAATTTCTCTGTATCATCGATTTTATTGTTACAACCGAACGGATCTTTTTTTTTTTTTAAGGTTGATTGGTCAGACTAAAGAATCAGCAACACGGGTCCAGATAAAAAAAACAGGGCATTTTGTGCTCTGACACATTAATCTTAAGAGAATCTGTTGATAATTTGTACATAATTATGGCCGGACTTTTTCTTTCTTTTATGAAAAGCAATGAAACACATCTTCGCTTTTCAATCTGAACTTTATTGCTAATTATGTTCACTGTCTGCAAATTTGACCTCAATATGACCTCATTCACACAGACATGGATAAGTGGACTGTATAATGGATATCAGTCTTCATGCCAAATACATACAAAATGAACAGAAATACAGACGGACTGGACATTTTTGACACCCATAAGTGTATAAGATGATTCCCTGCACTCCTCACAGATATGCAAACTACTCCATGCTGCTCAGAACAAAACCGTATATTTTAATATTAAACCATATAAAGATGCATCACACAGCATGGAAACCCAAAGACAATGTCATGTAAACTTTAGGTTAATCATCATTTATAGAGTGTTTGCATCATTTTATATAAACTTTATTACAAATAAATAAAGACTCACCTCAAAGTGCTTTCCTTGTCTCATAAAACTTTTATTCAAAGTATTAGCAATTTAGGGGGGCACGGTGGCTTAGTGGTTCGCCTCACACCTCCAGGGTTAGAGGTTCGAATCCCGCCTCCTCCTTGTGTGTGTGGAGTTTGCATGTTCTCCCCGTGCCTCGGGGGTTTCCTCCGGGTACTCCGGTTTCCTCCCCCGGTCCAAAGACATGCATGGTAGGTTGATTGGCATCTCTGGGAAATTGTCCGTAGTGTGTGAGTGAATGAGAGTGTGTGTGTGTGTGTGTGTGTGTGTGCCCTGCGATGGGTTGGCACTCCGTCCAGGTTGTATCCTGCCATGATAAGCGCTTTTAGATTAAGGCACAGTTATTAACTGACAGGATGT
Organism: Tachysurus fulvidraco; assembly: GCF_022655615.1. NCBI lineage: Eukaryota > Metazoa > Chordata > Actinopteri > Siluriformes > Bagridae > Tachysurus > Tachysurus fulvidraco. The sequence goes on from NC_062533.1 coordinate 3,053,203, forward strand.
TTTTGCCTTGTTGGACAAACTGAGCCACTAGGGGGCAGTCTAACATAGAAGGTTAATAATATATCAGTGTGGTGAAGATGATATTTATTTACCTATTAATAAAGTTAGATAACAGCATTCTGACTTCAGCTGGGTCTGACGTCATCTTTATCTGACCGTGACCATGTTGTGACCCAGAAGTCAGCCATCTTTGGCTCTGCATATAGACTGAAGAAAATCGTATAAACTCTAAAAATGAACATTCAGTATGATTATGATGGAAGACAAAGTGGCTCGGTGGTTAAAATGTTTGCTTCGTACCTCCTGGGACGGGCGACCGATGCTCACATCTTCCCTCTGTGTATCTGTCGAGTTTGTAGGTTCCCCCTGCTTCACGGGTTTTCATCCCCAGTCCATAGGAATATGTTGTAGGCTGATTACCATCTATAAATTGTCCATAGTTTGTGTAGGACTGTGACCTGCAATAGACCGGTGCCATGTCCGGTGTGTTTCCTGCCTTGAGCCTGGTCCTCAGAGGTTACTCAAGACCTTGTGTGGGATAAATGCTCCAGAAATCAGATATATAAAGTATGACTACATACTTTATTTATGACTAACTAAAAGACTTCTGTCTGACACCTTGATTCGATGTTGTATGTTTGTGCAGTTTAAAATCATCTTCATGAGAGCTTTTAGAAGCTTTTACATTTTAGAAGCCGGTAGAATCAACAGGAGCTTCCTTCATTAGAGACTAGTTCATGAGGAAAAATGCATTTCTTTCACTTATAATATAATAAAGCCTCCACAGATCCATTAATATAATAATAAAGCCTCCACAGATCCCTCACACACAATCCTATGTTGGCTTTGATAATGTAATGAGTTGAAAAAGATACAAAAAGCTATAGAAAAGCTGGGAAATGGCTCCACCGTGCAAAACAGATACTGCAGTACGGTGATACAGCAGTTTATATCCTTCTGCACTGTATTAAATGTGTGAATGTAGACTCTTCTTTACACTGTTTCGGTGTTAGTTTAGCTGTAGTTATTACCGGTAGGTAAAAGGACCACTTTGTGAATGTGATCCGGCTGTTCCTGGAGATGCCCCCGGTTTTGTGAGGGATTTACGGAAGTGGATTCTTTCAAGTTTAAGAAAACCATTTATTCTTAAAATCCCTACTTTCAGAAAGTGTCGATATGTAATGATGACTCCAATATCTGACATAATACTAGTTTTTAGCTTTGTTGCTCAGCCAGGCACGAGTTGATGCAGAGTCCATAAGCTTTTAACTTTAACTTGTCACCTTTCAACATTTTGTGCATCTCAGGGGAGGTTGTGAGTGACACTTGCAGAAAAAAGCTCCTGTCACTCCTCGCATTGCACCTCGCTCCCTCAGAGATACTAGCACTGCTCGACTGGTCCCACCATCTCTCAGGGTAAGAGGTACAGTATGTATACAGCAAGACACTTCTCTGTTCTGACATTGAGGTGGTGGAATGAACTTCCCCTAGATGTCCAAACAGCTGAGTCACTGGCTGTCTTTAAATGAGGAAAAACTAGAATTCGCACCTGTTTTGTGTCTGCCTGTGTTCTGTATTCGTTTATTTGGGATGTCAGACTCAACATTAGTGGTTAAAGGCTCAAATGATTGTAGACACTCGGGGAATTTACAAAGGAATTCGAGTATTTCTTTCTTTTACCCAGCCTGCTATGTTTTACGTTATTATCTTATCGTGTCAGCTGTATAAAGTGTTTTACTATCAATAAATCTTTAGTCGTGTCGGTTTTTATCTTTCTACTAGTCTGGACAGGTGTGAATTGATTGCCCAGAAGTTGATTGCCCATCCTTCTCATTTCCTATCACCCTGTTCTGCAGCAGCTTAACACATGAGATACACACAATACTCTACATACAGAAACAAAATGGACTAGTTTTATATCAGGACTTGCAGCAATAAAATAATTCATTTGTTTATATTTACTGACAGGGTCCAAAAAGTTGATTGGTGGAACAGAATACCAGCGTACTGACAGAATGGGTTCATCTGTTTTGTACTTTCTGTACTACATAACTGTTATTCAAACAGTATAGTGCCATATTTTAGCAACACAGTGCAATTAGTTACCAGAGATAATTACAGTCATTTTATACAAGTGTCAAATTTTTTTTTTATTCCATGGGGGACACGGTGGCTTAGTGGTTAGCACGTTCGCCTCACACCTCCAAGGTTAGGGGTTCGATTCCCGCCTCCGCCTTGTGTGTGTGGAGTTTGCATGTTCTCCCCATGCCTCGGGGGTTTCCTCCGGGTACTCCGGTTTCCTCCCCCGGTCCAAAGACATGCATGGTAGGTTGATTGGCATCTCTGGAAAATTGTCCTTAGTGTGTGTGTGTGAGTGAATGAGAGTGTGTGTGTGTGTGCCCTGCGATGGGTTGGCACTCCGTCCAGGTTGTATCCTGCCATGATAAGCGGTAGAAAATGAATGAATATTTATTCCATGATGTGGTGCTAAAATAAAAGCTAGCATACCAATGTGAGATCTCACTGATAGAACATCACAAGGAATTAGCTGTACATGCAATTTGTTTGCAATTATACACATTAATCTGAATGCATATTGTACATCTGAGCAGAAGATAAAGGCATAGCAACAGATAACAGTGTCATCAGCAGATAAATGCAAATCAGTTATAAACACATCAGATTTATTTTAATATAGTTACCATTTTAATTGTTAACGGTAATCGGACCACAACGCCAAATGACATTTTAGATTACAGACACATTCTAATGGCATAATACCGAAGGGATTCTGCTGTTGTAGGTCATCCACGTCAAGGAGTAATAGATATTATAATGTATGCTAAGGTGCTTTTATGTTCATCATGGTTGTAACTATGACTGTGAGTCACTATGTCCATCCTGGCAGCTCAAAAAAAAAAAATAAAAAATCTGCCCATTTTCCTCTGAAATTTCTCATCTCCGGTGTTCCTGAAAACAGAACTGTCACTCACTTGATATCAGCCCATCCGCTACCGACGATCAAACCATGCCACAGTTAAGGTCACAGAGATCACACTTTCTCTCCATTCTGATGTTTCATGTGAACATTACCTAAAGCTCTTCACCTGCATCTGCATGGTTTTCTGCAAAGGATTGGCTGGTTAGGTTACTGCATGACTGATGTGTTCTTAATACAACTTTGTTAAGTGTAGAATTGATTACAAACTGCTGCTACTTACGTACAAGGCTCTTAATGGTTTAGCTCCCATGTATCTAACTAGTCTTCTAACACGTTACAATCCTTCACGCTCTCTGAGATCACAAAACTCAGGGCTTCTGCTAGTTCCCAGAATATCTAAGTCTACTAAAGGTGGTAGAGCGTTTTCTTATTTAGCTCCCAAACTTTGGAATAGTCTTCCTGATAGTGTTCGGGGCGCAGACACACTTTCCCAGTTTAAATGTAGATTAAAAACTCATCTCTTTAGTCAGGCATACACATAATACATCCCATAATATCATGCACCAGTACATCAGACCTGCACATTTTTATGAACAGCAGATATGTTAATCCCTTTCCACTGCTTTTCTCTTTGTACCCATCCCGAGGCATCCAGACACTGTGCCAGCTCCCAACGTCCTCTGTGGGACGAAGTTTTTGATCGTCCACTGAGCCGAGGCCGACTCTAAGAATCCTGAGACATCTCCAGATCCGAAGTCCATGATCCTTACACCAATACAACATTTGTCTGACTGTATATTACAATCACACCCCCAGTGTCACCCATATGAGGATGAGGTCTCCCTTGAGTCCGGTTCCTCTCAAGGTTTCTTCCTTTACCGATTTAAGGCAGTTTTTCCTTGCCACTGCTGCCTGAGTCACCTCAGACATGCTCATAGGGGGATAAATACATAAACATTGTGAACTATATATATCTAATAATAATCTAGAATTTTTATTCTGTTAATTCTTTTACTTTTATTATTCGTTATTTCCTTTATCATTAATTATGTTATTAGGTAATTAATTATATCATTAATGACCTTCTGCTCTGTGTTTATGTCCTGTAAAGCTGCTTTGAGACAATGTCTATTGTAAAAAGCGCTATACAAATAAACTTGAATTGAATTGAATTAATAAAGTAGACAGTAATTATAAGTGATTCATTTCTTTTCTGATAAAACTCCTTTCTATTTTGTTTAACTGTATTCTAATGATAATATAACGTACACACTTTATATACTTTATACAAATTCAGAGACTTATTGGAACTGAAAGTTTGAATCGTGGAAAAATTAGCAACAGCTTTGGCTTTTTTTCCCATGAAAACCGTCAATGAGTCGAAAGAGTCAGAGTCGTTTGATGTGATTCACTGAAAAGATTCGGAGTTCCCATCATTACTCAGTAGTTATGAGTCAGCCATCTTACGTGAGCAACCAAACCTACCAATCACAGCGCAGCAGATTACCCCATTCCTGTCACAAGTCACGTGACATTTGCCTGAAGTCAGTGTAGCTTTTTTCCAGCCCTGTATATTCATGCTTGATAGGAATGATGATGATGACGATGACGATAGTATTGATGATGATGATGTATAATTCAAGTTACTGTTGTACTGTTGTTACTGATGGGCTGTGAGGGTGTGAGAGAGGAGAGAGGAAAGAGGAGGCAGTAAGAAGAGAAATAGAATGTGGGGGATGCAGTGTGATCTGACTGAGCCCCACCCTTATTCTCTCCATCTCTCTTCTCCCCAGCTCTGATGCATTTCAGGTATTCCTTTCACAAACACCCATTCGTAAGGTGATTTCGCAATACTGACGCAGTGCATACCAGTCATCCTTTTTTCCCCCTTCCTGTCATCTCAGCTTCTCCTTGCCCTGAGACTGATATTACACACAACAGAGCAGTAAGAACCACGTGGGTGCTGCAGTGTGGGCAATGCCTTTATCAGAGCAGCTTATCCACATGCTGTCTTTGATGTAAGGAAAAAGGGAGGAGGTGATGGGATATCAGCAGAGGTATCGAGGACATGAAATTCAGCTTGTGAGACAGAAGGAGAAAGAAAACGAAGGATCTGGAATAACTAGAAAGCTGACTGTGGGCAGGAATTGCTCCTTCATCCATAGGAGGCTGTTTCTCCCTCATCAATTGCCATTATGCTTATTCACCACTGCAATGGTGCAAACACAGCCGTCTGTGCCTCTGTAAGCCCGGTGTGTGGGAGAGAGAAAATCCTATTCTACTGTCCTCCTCCACTGCAGGAGAAGCCATGGCTCAACACGCTCACTTTTACAAGCTAAGATGAGGGAAATAAAAGAAAAGAGGTGTCTTTCTATGCCTTGTGTATCCGTCTGGTATAGGAACAAAAGAAAGGCATGTATTATTCTCCAATAATGCCAGCAGGAACAGGCAGGTCTGTTTGCTAGGTAGAGTAACAGATGTCAGCTTGTTTACAATGCAGACAGAGCTGATGAATGAAGCGCTAGCAGCATCTGCTGAACCACAGATGCATATGCAGTATAATGTAACATACTGTATACATCCCCCTCCAAAAGTATTGGGACGACAAAGCCATTTCTTCTGGCTTTGCTGCACACTGAATAAATCTGGGTGTGTGCGATAGAGCAGAATTTCAGCTTCTATTTTATGATATTTATATCTAGACGTGTTAAACAACTCGGAACACGTGTCTACCAGGTGTTTCTCGTTACTCAGGTGAGCTCTTTTAGACCGATTGTTTACACAGTTAATAGCTCCGAATGTCTACTCTTAGGTTGAGGCCCGTGTTCCATCTGTGAAGACTGCAGTTGATGTTAAAAAAAGGATAAACCAATATTAATTCTAAACATCTCTCTATGGGTGACAGGTTGGCTATAGAATGCTATGTTGACACGGTGAGAGCTGTGCAGAAATACCCCAAAACAAGTCAGTGACATCACCAGCAACCTCCAAAGGGCACTTTGACATCAGAAATATAGCAGCAGTAAAAATGTCTGCAGGAAATCAGAAAGATGAATAACTACAGAGAACAAACAGTACTAAGATGTATAAAATATCCGATTTGTGACGATCGAAAGGTTCTGTTCACGATCCAGATCTAACGTCTGTTCAAATACATTCAGACGTCGCGAGCGATACTTCAGTTGTGTTTACACTACAAATGTCGTGTAAACACTGGATTTAACACCGCTTTTTCTATTGTACACATCATCTATGCTTCAGGCTGTGTATCCGTAGTCTTTGCTGCATTAAAACCGGGATCCAATTGTCGTAAAACCAGAGTCTCTCCATTTATATTATTATATGAATATTATTATATATTATATGGAAATATACTGTGTAGAAATACCTCTCGATTTTTTTTTAAAAAGTCATGGTTTTAGAGTTCGGCTCCTTTTGTACGTCGATCGGCATTTATTTCGTTCATTAAATAATCTAGTCTCTCTGAGGAACGACCCGCTCCGTTTACATCCACAGCTTCTTTTCTTTAAAGAAGAGAATATTTCCATTGTTTGTTTTTTTATATTAATTTTAATTATTTTAAATTATTTTAATTTTAATTATTATTATTTTTTTAAGTAAGATTTATTAGTTCTGTAAATGGTTACAAAGGCCACGTGCTGTAAAGTAACAATGGTGTCATTCACGCAGCCGTGCAGAGCTGTACATACATCCATAGTTAAATTTGGATGTATCCATAACCCCCCTTTCCTTAAGTTTTATCAGGGTTATCAACTTTCCATTCAGGATTTATCCAAAAAAAAAAAAAGAAAGTTCTGATCTTTTGCAGTTCAATACAATCCATGCAAAACAATAATGACAACCCATACAGGAGGGGTTATATTCATTTTAATTAATTCAGCTAGCTACAAAATGTTCAACCACGTCACAGACCGACAGGATACAGAGGGAGATTTTTAATATCACATGCATCGAGGACACCAGTCTCACAGTTTAACCTATCGTCATTCAGATAAGGTATTTATTTGTCTTCTTATACAGACTATTCAACATCGTAGCAATTTGTTGTGCATAGCTCTAAAGTACAGAAGCAACAAAAACCTCTTTATTTTGTGTGTCACGGATTATCGTCTTTTTGCTTTTTTTTTTTTTCCTTTTTTTTTTTTAACCAATAACAAACCACACAGGGAAATTAAACTAACAGGATACAGTCTTCTTATAAAAGTAAGATCTCTCAGAAATGTGCATCTTTGCTTTACATTGCAAATGTTTCTTTATTTTTGTTTTATTTAGTTTTTTTTTCTCAGAGCATCCAAAACCTATGATACAGAAAACGACTAGTCTCCACCGTTCAGCACTTCAGACATTATCATTTTTTTCCAGGCTGCATAAATCATTTAGAAAACAGGTCATTTTTAGCAGAACCACCGCTTTTTTGTCACGTCTGTTACATGTTCTTCTTTCGGTCATGTTGCGTTATGTTACATCGATGGTCACAGTCTGTAAATATATATATATATATATATATATATATATATATATATATATATATATATATATATATATATATATATATATATATATATATATATGTATGTATATATTTACAGAAAGAGAGCACTATTGCAAACTTGCAGGGATATGGAACGTTCAACTGTGTCCTAATACTGAGCATGCTTTTGTCAATTTTTGCTACTGCCATGATTCTTTTTTTCTTTTTTTTTTTCATATTTTTAAGACAAGTTTTATGTATAAGACGCTAAAATCTACTATTCGTCATGCATAATGCACAATTCACACCACTTGGAATGCAATGTCTATTACAGCTACAGAATCTAGTTGCACTTTGTCTAAACAGTAACTGATTATGTTTGTGATGAGGAAAACAAACCAAGGAAGTGCTTTTTGTATCGGTATGACCGTATACTGTAAGTCGTATACGATCGACCGTCTTTTTTTAACCCGTTCGTCGTTTGCCATGACAACATCGAAATAAGGAGCATGACAGTAGCCTAATGAAATGACACAGTTTTACTAAGACGATACTGAGATACCGAAAAGGAAAGACATTTTGTAGAGCATTCCTATTATATATTTCATCCAGTAAAGAGGTTTATATCATATTTAATATATATGTATACATATATAAAGTGTGTGTATATGTATACATATATACGCATACATATATAGGTGACAAAAAAAATATAAACAAAAATACAAACAAACGAACGAACGAAAAAAAAAAAAGAATAAAAACTTCACAAGTGAGCTAGAGCCACCGAGCCAGCACTATATACAAACTTTGGAAAGAATGATACAGAGTATTAGAAATCATTTTTACGAGGACTATCATTGAAAAAGCTGACAGACGGCACACAGAACAACATTTACAACGTGGGGGTGATATGTGCATGTGTGCAAACCTAGAAGGTAAATACCAAGATAAAAGCATGTTTGTGCATTTTGACAAACTGCACGGTTAGTAAAAGCAGGCGATTTAGATGCTTAACCGCTGCCAAGCATCTTTGTGGCCCTCTGGTTGGCTTCATCAATCCTGGTCTTGTTGGACTCAGCCTGAGAGACAACAAAAGAAATGGAAAAATGTAAGTCGTTCAAGCATCTTGTGCTTCGGATGCCCTTAATTTACTTAACAACTATACATAATATTTTTTTCATAAATCTGACTGACTCGAGTGTTAAAGTGTTAAAAATCATCGATAAATATATTAATAATGTGATGCAGACAGACAGAAGCATGATAAAAATCCTGAAGGTTCTCCTGGGACCCACCTTGTCCATGATCCTGTCAATTTGGCGATTCTGGGTGTCAATCTCATTGCCCATGTCCAGGGCCATGTGGCGCAGGTTACCAATGATGCCTCCCACCTGCTCCAAGTTCTCATCCATCTCATTTTCTCGGGCATCCTCTGTTACCCTGCACAGACGATGACATACAGGACGGGTCATGAGCTCCAGGGTTCCCACTTCACACATGAGCTTGAGTTACTGTTTTGTTTTTTCAGGTTCTGAGTTAGAATGTGTTTTCTCTGGGTGCTCAGGTTTCCTCTCACACCCCAGAGACATGCCAGTAGGTTGATTGGTGATTCTAAATTGTCCACAGCTGTGAATGAGTGTGCAAGTGTGTGTGTGTGTGTGTGTGGGGGGGGATGGACTGCTGTCCTTTCCTGGGTAACTTGTTCTGAGCATGCGACAGTCATGAATCATCCCTTGCTATATAAATTGTATGTGACAATATTGTACAGTTAGCCTTATCTAAAGCTGTCTCAGAGGTATAGCTTAACCCACCCCTTATAACCCTCTTAACCCTCCGATCATGCATTAAAAATCCAGTCCTCGTCTGATTTATCCTTACCTGCGGATGAAACCTCCGCTTATGGCCATCTGTTCCCGTTCATCAACCACACGGGCAGGCTGGCTGTTCACCACACCATCCTGGTTGTTGCCCCAGGCCTTGCTGCCTCCACTCTTCATTCTGCATGAATCATAACGAACATGAGCGCCAAGGTGGCCGGAAAGCCTCCATATGATCAGTGTTTCCACCCACACACACATTAGCAACAGTAGACAAATGCCGGACTAACACACAGGCATAACCAAATCAGTTCTAACTGAAATGTTAGGCCTTGCTGACACGTAACACACATGGCTTGTTGGCTAAAACGCATATCTTTGGTTTAACACGATGGACAAAAGAAAAAAAAACAAGGGGGGAAACTAGCTAACAGAAAGCTGGAACTCATCCGTGCATTACTTTCTGTTGGACTGCTTCCCCTTCTCAGTGAGAACGGCTTGTTTTAGCACTGATTATGACAAATAACAAAAAAGACAGGCCTGGGCAGACAGACGACACAGAATAACAGGACTGCCACACTGTCAGAGACAAGTGCAAACGACTGCAAAAGAAAAGAAACTGGAGGGACGAGAGAGAACCCATTCCTACTGTAGGTCACCATTTTAATTTGGGCTCCACTGTTAAAATGTTTTCGCCTCGTTTGCGGTAGCAAGTTTTATCGCTGGCTCGACGTATTACAGGGAGGAAACTGATCTGATTAAGGCTCTACATTATATAGTTTATTAGACCACGCAAATCCTTCATAAGATCGCACCGGATGAGACGATGTTAGAAGAACAACACGCTTAGATCAGCGTTAATTCTCTCGCTCTTTACGCTAGTCCTGTTCTGCTCTTCACATGAAAGTCTGTCATGATTCTAGAGCAGAATCTACTTTGTCTAAAATGAGCGAGAACGTTTCATTCTGGTGTCGTTCACGTGGATAAATACTCGTATCCAGATCGGGAAGCTAAGCTGAGAAAAAGCCAGACTGCCCACTGCAGTGTTATTTATAATCTCTACCATCCAACTATGTTGCCAATGTGTTTAGCTTCATTTAACGTGGCAGGCTGAAGCTTTAATTGCTTATAACACACGGCTTGCGGTCCTAATAAATGCCATCAGTAGCAGTATGTCATACTGTGAAATCTTAGTGACATGAAACAGAAGTGTCTGAGTTGTAATAGAGGCGATGTTGACATGCGGAACAGATTTTTAACCCCTTATATACTAAGAGTGTGGTTAAATTTCTGCCCGAAAGATAATCAATTAATTTAATTAATTGACTAATTAATTTAATCAATGACAGGTCGTATCGTCCGACATCTAAGCTAAAGCTGACTTCAGGATGTATCCGTCTAAAAGTCGGAGTTTGTCTACTGACGTTTTAATACGTTTGAAATGTATTAAAGCTAAGTAGTTAAAATAGAAGTGAGGGGAAGATGATTTACAGCTGCTATAATGTACATGATAACAGCCAACTAACCTCTCTCTCAAGGACATAATAGAACATTTAAGGTAACCATAAATGGATAAAAAAAATATACCCTGATATAAACCCTAATTGTTGGCAATTTGGTGTGTCACAATATATATATAAGAGGAATAAAACATTTCTGGGCTTGCTGTTTCTTATAGATTATTTATCTCTAACAGCGCGACCCGTCGTTTTACGGTCAGGTTAGCTATCGGATAAATCAGCGATTTGCTTCAAATGACTTCTACATCCAAAGGCATTGCTAGCCGTAGCGAAGATGATCAGATTAAAGCAGACATCACTGTCGTACTCTCTGCCCCTCTCTCTGAACACCGCTATTTCACAGTATTTTGATCAGTGTTTGGTTTAATATCGTGTTAATGAAGGCACTAAATGAGAAACACTGTGAGCGTCATTATGCATCATAGTTTAACAGGTTTAACAGGCAGCATTAATGTCATTAATAGCATTAAATTAGTTGCATCAACATGCATTTTGCATTCAGGGTCATGCTGTTTCACTCATTCAAGCCAGTGGCGTCGATGGATGTGCTCTCAAAGTTGAGACATTACATTTGGTCAGCTGATGATGTTTAATAGGTTCGTTCCTTTCATTGTAAATTAAAGCGAATCTGTATTAAATAAATATCTAATCGCAATGTTTGTGATCGATAAATTAGCTCATCAAAAGCTCACCAAAATGACTACGGTGTCCGATTTGATTCGCACACCCTAATAATTAATTGACTTTGGCACATCCATACTTTTTTTTTAATGGTGGATCCTTTGAGATTTCCAACGTTAAAGTTTTCTAAAGGACCATCGTGTTGATCATCGCATGCGTTTTTCAGCGCAAGTTTATACTGTAAGCAAAGTCAGACGTCAGGATCAGTGCAGCATGCCTTACTTCATATATCTGATGGACAGTCGCTCTCGCGTAGAGGACTCAGAGCCAAGTCTGGAGGGCAGCTGGACGTGTGTGTGAGATTGTGTGTGTGTGTACGCCCAACGGCTCATGCTTTGTTGCTGTCGTTTCCTTTGGGGCAGGTCGTGATGAAAAGCGTGGGTAGTGAGATCGGCTACTGCTGGTTAGGGCTATTAGATTTCTGGGGTGTATTATTTTATGTTCTAATATTTTTAGGCAGGCAGGCAGGCAGGCAGGCAAGCAGCACCTACTTGTTACATGGACAGGAGCAAAGACCACAGAATTTTCCTAGATCGTTCAAATTCTTTTCTGCATCCTTCATGTCCTTATTGATTTGGTCCATCCCCTCTTCGATGCGCTCCAGTTGTTCTGATTAAACAACAAGCAATTTATCCCCCACAGAACGAAGCACGTCAGAAGAAGACAGGGAAAAAAGAAAGAAAGAAAGAAAGAAAGAAAAGAGGAAAGAGAAGACAAATAAGAGAAGACAGGAAAAAAAAAAAAAAAAAACTTCAGACAGTCACCGTGACAAAAAGGATAACAAAGGAGGAAAAAAAAAACGGACGCCACCACATACGCAAAAGACCCCTCTGTTACATGGTCAGTACCTACTTGTTACATGGACATATGAAAAGGCCACAGCATTTCCCTAAATCTTTTAAATTTTTCTCGGCCTCCTTCATGTCTTGGTTGATATGGTTCATGCCATCTTCAACACGATCAAGTTGTTCTGGTCAGGACAAAGGGATGACAGCAGTGGAATAAATTTTATTGGCTTTTTTTTATTTCGGCGTAGTGAACACTATCAAGCTGGACGTGGCTTATCTAACGCTAGCAGGGACAGCGTGCATCTGAGTGGCTTTACTGACAGAAAAATGATCCCTACACTGGAAAACCTTTCAGATATAAAAGATCATTCTGTCATAAAGTATAATGAGTTTAAAAAATTTAAACAGATCCCCGAGGCAGTAATCGAGCATTACGTGAGAAGAGCCACAGCTTTTTTGAATTTTAATCAAACCTCAGGACAGAAATCTTTCACCTCGAGCCCGAGGCGTGCTACAGTATAGCGCTGAGTCAGAGTCTGTGTCTCACTGAAACAGTGGGTGTAAATCTCAGTTTATTTGTCTGGGTGGGGGTAAGACATGAACATGGCGGAGGTGGCTGCGTGATCTGCGGGGATGCAGTCTGACGCTGTTAGATATGTCGTTAGGGGATGTTAGCTCCATCGTCGGGTTTCGTAGAATCCCCGGCTTCGAAGCCGTATTAATCGGTTTCTGGGGCGTAGGCGTGTGGAGAGAAATCTCCAACTAAATTAGTAGGAAGAGATGATAAAGTAAAAGTAACTCATGAAACCATTATTATCCACATGGAGATTCTTAAACACTCGCGATCGTACTTTAAAAACGTACTTTTATTGCCAATGAAATTTAACGAATCACGATTTCTCTTTTTTTTTTAAATTTCAGACAATTCTAATTCCCATGAATTTAAAATGGTTAAGATTTCAATAAGAACTCAAAATGCGAAGTCGCTGGACATTATTTGGCAGCGTAGATTTGTTTTCTAACACCAAACACGTCTACATTACAGAGCTTGCGTTTGACTCCTGGAACCAGGGATTATACAATAAAGATATTAGTGACATTAGTGTTTAATGAGAAAGAGTGATGTTTGTCATCACAAGCTAAATCTATCAATTTTTTTCCCCCCACACAGAGAAAGAAACTCACTCTATTTTTTTTTGGTTAATATTTTTTAATATTTTTACTTTCCACTGATGGTACAGCTTTAAACTGACCAGATGTAGAATTTAAAAAAAAAAGGTCATTTAACTCAGTGGCCACGTTGTGTTTCTGCTAGAGTGCATCTTGAAGTAAAGAAGCACAAAAGATCAGAAGGACAGAAGAATAAAGGATAAGGAAAGATTCAGAAAGATGTTAGTCGAAAGAAAAACAGTGAAAAAACATATAAAAGAAAGAATCGAACTATCCATCGGGTCATTAAAGCATCAATTTGATTCATCATCTGCCATTCAGTTAAGATTACTTAACATTACATTACAAATGAGAAACACAGGTTTTATGTAAATAATCATATTCTAATCATCTGTAAAACATTTCGACTTACCTCCTTGCTCATCCAGCATAACCAAAGTCCTGATACCGGCATCTTTACTCTACGCATCAAGTGGCATGGAGAGGTTGGCGTAGATGACGGTGAAAGAAAGTAGGAAAGAGTGGAAACAAAGATGAGGTGAGATCACTAGGAGACGTTACAGGATTCTTTTATGAGTCGGAGTCAAGGAAAGGTGCAGGACAACGAAATGTCAGGTTACAGGGTTACGGAGTCGTTATATGGTTCGGATTCGGGGGAAATGGTGTAGCATAAACATCAGCAGGTAAGAATGCACAGATACCAAACACACCGCCGTCTTCTTTTTTTGTCAGACTTCTTAACAACGTGTAACAATGTTGGTGAGAAACGTATTGAAGAGGTTATAAGGATGATACAAGGTGACTGGAGGATTGTGCTGATTATAGTCCAATTGTTAAAGCTTGTTTCATGGAAACCATCAAATGGCCTTAACCAGTGGTCCCCAACCGGTCCGTGGAACAAATGGTACCGGGCCGCCCAAGGAACATTAAATGATTTCCATTTTATTTACTGTTGTGTGTTTCTCTCGGGTCTGTGTGACTTTCCATGGACGAGAGGATAACCGGGAGCTGAGAGACGTCACCTAAAGCCGCACCGATACCGCGCATGCGCAAAATATCATGATATCGGGCCGGGTTTAGGTGACGTCTGGAGCTGAGCGGCTGCGAGCGGCAGTGGTGTTGTTGTTCTCTCTGTTCACCGGTACTTTGTCATGTTTAACAGTGCTTGGTGTACGTGTATATTGTGTTTGCTCAAATTTAACCCACAAATTAGCAAAAATGAGCACGAAACAGACGTCGTTAGAAAGTTAGAAACTCTGCCGGTGTTCTGGATTAAAGTCATGGCGGAATACCCTGAGATTGTCACCACAGCACTTACATCCCTATCGCCATTTCCGACATACTATCTGTGTGAAGCGGGGATTTCTGCAGTGACGGCAACCGAAACAAAACAACTGAAACAAAACAACGGAATAAACTGGACATAAGCAACACACTTCGGGTGTCATCGTCTCCTATTACCCCAGATGGAACCGTCTCGTTGTAAAGAAACAAGCTCAGGGTTCTCATTGATTTTGTAGTGAGGTAAAAAGACATGTTTAAATACAATTAAATTTAAATTATTAATTTTAATTTAATTGTATAGCCGCCACACCCCACCCCCACCCCCAGCGGGCCGAGGTAAAATTATCAAACATTGACCGGTCCGCGGCGAAAAAAAAGGTTGGGGACCACTGGCCTAAACGAATGCCTCAGTGATTTCTTTAAGTCTGAAGAACGGTGATTTTTTTTTCTGTGTTCAGTTTGGAGATCGTTTTAAAGTGTTTTGAAGAATCTTTGGCTTTGGCCAGGAAACGATACAGCAAACCGTCACTGCTGGGATTATAATGAAGGGATAAGACTCCAGCATTGGGAAAGTGTACGTGAAATAATCATCACTACTGTGAATGTCTTAAGTCAGTCATGCAGACAGCATTCAGTATGTCATGGTATCAGTCCCTCGAGGGCTTCACTAAGTTGTTAGTGATTGTTGAGACCAATCACAACATAATGTTTGCTGTATTTTTCTGTGTTTTTATTTTTTCTACTTTTAAACTCCTAGCGATAAAAACATATGTAATGACATCCCGTGAGAATGTTCCTGTAATTATGTTCCACACACATTAGTGAAAAAGGGGTTTGGCTGAATTTGTGTCGTGATGACATCACACGATGTATCTTAGCCCAAATCTACAGAAAATCTACAGAGGTCATTTTGGAAAATTGCAAACTTCCCAAAATAGCAAGTGGTTTACCGGATTTTGTGTTAATTCATTCATTCATTTTCTACCGCTTATCCGAACTTCTCGGGTCACGGGGAGCCTGTGCCTATCTCAGGCGTCATCGGGCATCGAGGCAGGATACACCCTGGACGGAGTGCCAACCCATCACAGGGCACACACACACTCTCATTCACTCACACACTCACACACTACGGACAATTTTCCAGAGATGCCAATCGACCTACATTGCATGTCTTTGGACCGGGGAGGAAACCGGAGTACCCAGAGGAAACCCCCGAGGCACCGGGAGAACATGCAAACTCCACACACACAAGGCGGCGGCGGGAATCGAACCCTCAACCCTGGAGGTGTGAGGCGAACGTGCTAACGTTTTATTGGATTAAAATAGCTAGCTAACCACACGGGCTACAGACAAACATGTGATTATCATTGCACAATGAATCTAGTGTTTATTTCTCTATACTACTGTATATCAGATCATTGTCTTAACCTTGTTTCTTAAACAACACAACCATGGCCCCTTTTTTAACATTTCTAGCTTAGTTGTACCCTTAAAAGCTCAGGAACTACGTGTGCACGCTGTTATGAAAGTCACAGACATCCATATATTGAATACTAGTTAATGTGCCTGAGCGTAAATCAGAAACCTGGCTGTGTCAGCATTTGTCAGCGGATGCAGCATCGATGTTTCTTATAATCACGGTGCCATAAATCAGGCTGAGATGGAGCTCAGAAGATGGAGCTCAGAAGATGGAGCTGGTCTTTGCTTCAGCAATAAATGAATCCTGTGGGGGTTGATGTGTTAGGCTCAGGTTGTCCATACCGTGCTGGAAAACCTGCTGCTACAGTATGCATCTGTACTGTTTGAAACCCAGATTATCTCTAGATTATCGAATCTTTAAAAGGTTAATCATTTAATTTAAGCAAGAAAATCTACTTTCTTTCAATCAGTCTTCCCTCCATCGACTACATGTTCCTTACATTCGAACCAATGGATCGCTTGTCCTCTTTTTTCTGCCTCTAGAGTATTACAGACACTGATTATAAACATGACCTTGAGAGGCCATTCTCAAGAGTCTCTCTCTCTCTCTCTCTCTCTCTCTCTCTCTCTCTCTCTCTCTCTCTCTCTCTCTCTCGCCTTCTCTCCTTATCCATCTCTTATCTCCATCTCACCCGACTGTCATCCTGTCTAGTCTTGTTAAGAATCACTAAACTCGCTCCAGGACAAACAGTCCATCTGTCAGTGGAGCTCAGCAGGCAGTGGATAGAAATGTAAAACAGACCCAACTAATTTACCACAACAATTCTTGTAACAATATCCTTATAGCTCATAAAACTGTATCGCCTATTAAAAGAGAGCATACTAGAGATATATAGTTGTTATATACAGTTCATGATGATGACTGACCTCTTCCACCAGCTGCAGCATGCGGCGAGTGCTTTCCAGTGACTGTGGAAAGAGACAGAAGACGTTACACGTTATAAACAGAAGTACAGAAGGTAAAAGATAAAGACCTTTAAGACCTGAGGGTTGTCGGAGAAGCATGACAGAAGTACGTAAGGTGATTAACGAGTTACTGCAGTTATCATACTTCTTTATTTATTTATTTTTTTCGCTTTCTCTCACTTTATCATATGCAACCTATAAGAAAATGACAGGAGATAATTACATTATTGAACAGTTATTATTTCTAAACTTTGCTGAACAATTTATCTAAAACTACAGATCAATAAAACCAAGTCTTTTCTATCGAACAGCTGAAAGCCTTCGGAGTCTTGGATCTTTTACCAAGTTACCGCATTTATCCTAATGGATCGCTTCAACGCTTTAGGAACCTAAGAACTTCAGCGATGCTTAAAAAAACACACCTGGATAAAATGTGTCAAATCTTTTCGCTGCAGCATGCGTGAACTCAAAGACGGCCATGATTAACTAACGCCATTGTGATTGCTCTGAGCATTGGCTCTCTTGGGTCTTGGTATGGATGTCTAGGGCTTAAAGGATCAGTCTCAGGATGATAAAGCAAACACTTTACTGTTAAGCCACGTGGACATTTGAGCAACGTGTACACGCTATATACGGTGTGTGTATTGAGAGCGTAGCATTTGTAACTGTTTATCATTTACTTACTCTAACTGTTTCATATGAATCGGTACACATTTTCTCGCAAGATCAGGCTTATTCATAAATACACCGCAAGAATTTCAGCCAGTGGAGACGACGTCTACGCTAGACGTCTACGTCCCCCCCATAGCAAGATGCCAAACAGCCCCAAGCATTCCAGTGGCAAAAGAAA